>NC_044032.1:159864809-160167325 GCF_901765095.1 Microcaecilia unicolor | reverse complement strand
GGCGTTTTCCATCTGTAAACCTAGGCATGTTTGTGAAAAAAAAAGACTTTTAACCAGTAAAGTGAAGGAGCATACCAGAGTGATACAGTTCTGGAAGGCAATATTTTTTATGGCTTCAGTAGTGTTTAATTCACGCTCTCCTCGTGTATTCTGGGGTTGTTGTCAAGTCTTCCCATGCACTCCATTCCATGGATAAATCCTTCTTATTTGTTCCCTTCTCCACTACTGCCAACTCCAGACTTTGCTCCTTCTGTCTCGCTGCACCCTACGCCTGGAATAGACTTCCTGAGCCCCTATGTCTTGCCCCATCCTTGACCATCTTTAAATCTAGATTGAAAGCCCACCTCTTTAACATTGCTTTTGACTTGTAACCACTTGCCCCCACCTACCCTCCTCTCCTCTTTCCTCTACACATTAATTGATTTGCTTGCTTTATTTTTTTTGTCTATTAGATTGTAAGCTCTTTGAGCAGGAACTGTCTTCTATGTTTGTGCAGCACTGCGTACGCTTTGTAGCGCTATAGAAATGCTAAATAGTAGTAGTAGTAGTAGTAAGTCTCGGTGGCCTGAGTTTTTCTGCATCTTGCAGAAATTCCAAATTCTTCTTCTTCACCAACTTTCATCTGGCCACATTTGAATCTCCTTGTATGCCCTTCAGAAAAAAATGACACATCATCCAAACTTCCCCCACTTAACATTCTACTCTTCTACCATCTTCCTCCCTCCTCAGTATATTCTTTCCAACTCCTTCAGCATATTCTAGCAGACTTCTGTCTTTATAGCTGAAACCCTATAATCCCAGGTGACTTTAAGATTCTTCTAGACAATCTTACTTCACCTTTCTCTATTGACTTCAGCACCCTTATCTGTGATCTAGACCTGCTTCAGCCCATTCACACACTGAGTTGGCGGTAAGGGCTCCCGCACTAACCAAGCGGTAACTGGGCAGCGCTTGGCACTGCCCAATTACTGACAGGTACAGTCCAGCACTACAAAAATACATTTTTGTAGCACCAGAAATGAAGGCGCGGTAGGGGTGGGAAGTACCGCCGGGCTGCTGCGGTAGCCTGGTGGTACTTCCTTTATAGTGAATAGTAAGCCCGCATTGGGCTTACCGCCGCTTTGTAAAAGGAGCCCAGTAATTTCTCAAAACAAAGCAACTGATATAAAAAATCTTCAAATTATACAGTTTAAACAGTCCATTCAATAACCATCATTGCTTAGCAAGTCCATTATTTAAGGGCCTCATTTATCAAGCCATGCTAGTGGTTCCCACGTGGCAATGCCAACGGAGCCCATTCAAAGTGAATAGGCTTTGTCGGCATTACCGCACCAGGAGCCACTAACGTGGCTTGATACAAGAGGCCCTTAAAGTCCAGTACCATCAGTTTATACTCAATGACATTAAATTCAATGAAATGCATGAGTAATTAATGAAAACTATATTTCACTTTCCCCCTCAGAATAAAAATACACCATAGGCTGTGGTCCTAAAATTCCAGCTGATGGAGGAGAAATCCTTTATGTTCCAATGTTGGTCAGTGTTTAGCACAACTGCTGCTTTAGGATTCCACATCTCTCACTTGAATTGTAAAAGTAAAGAATCATGTTCTTTTATTATGTTTAGAAAGGAAATAAGAAAAGCAGTATTGTAAGGTCTGCATTTAAAGAGTAAAATTGGGCTCCTGATTTTCACTGCCAGTTTTATACATAACTGAGCTTGATAGACCTTCTTTTGACTCAGTATGGCTTATCTTATCTTATATATATATTAAAGTTGTTACTTTAATGGTCAATCTGGGTCACCAGTTTAAGATTCTGGTAGATCCCAAAGGACAGATCTATGCCTTGCAGCTCACGATCAGGGATGAGCAGTAACTTTCTGAGGTCTACTTGGCTAATAATTGCTTATGGACTTTTCTACTCACAACTCATCCAGATCTTTTTTTGTTGAAACCTGGCTATGCAAGATGTCTTGATCACATTTTCTGGCAACAAATGCCACAGCTTGATTGTGCATGAGTGAAAACGTACTTTCTCCAATTTGTTTTGAATCTGCTACTTGCCAATTTCATGTCAGTAGAAGTTTTTACAGCTTTTTTTTACTTTTTCTTTTGCATAAAAATTTCAGAAGTTCAGAAAAGATTATCCTCTGTAAAATGCCAGATAGACTGTATAATATGCCAATCACAAGCATAGTCAATAGAAATAAACCTTGTCAACCAAACACACAGATTGTATCCTGGGACAAATATTTATTTAGTTCAAATAGACACATAAGATATAAAAGGAATTTATATTTATCTTTTATTGTCATTAATGTATTCTGAACAGTAATGGTAGAGTGAACAGTAAAAATATGTTATTTACAGGAATTGCTCTCTCTATTCATGATATGTAGGTTGTACTTGCAGCTCTGTAGTTTTGTTAGCTTTCATTATATCAAAAATGAAAATGCAGGGGCCTTTATTCTAAGCATCGGTAAGCCCAACTCGGGCTTACCGCTCACTCTTCCAGAACTACCGCAGGAGCCCTGCTTGCGCCATTTCTGGTGCTATAAAAATAATGTTTTATTTTTGTAGAGCCAGTGCTTACCTGGTGGTGAACGGGCCATGCCATTTCTCTGCCTGGTTACCGCTGTGTTGGCATGGAAGCCCTTACTGCCACCTCAATGGGTGGTACTAAGTGCCCCCCCCCCCCAAAAAAAAATAGCCATGTGGCAAGTAGTTCACTTACTGCACAACCATTTCTTTTGGAGCCAAAAAGACTGCCTTTTACCCACTGTGGTAATTAGAAGTAAGTTCCCAACACAGACTCAAAAAGAAGAGAATGGCACACATCCTTGCAATATATCCAGCTGCAAACTATGCCAAAACATTTCACAGGACCCCACGGTTATTCAGAAAAGAAAATATTCAACATTAAGGAATCTTTCACGTGCTTATCTTCCAATGTGGTATATATCATTCAGTGTAAAATATGCAACGAAGGCTGCTACATTGGAGAAACAAGTCCGATGCTAAAGAAGAGATTTAATTTACATAGACACCAAATGAAAGATACTAGTACCAATCAGGATGTCACCTCTGTGGGGCAGCACTTTACAAAACCAGAACACTGTACCAGTGATTTCATGGTAAGAATCCTGAAAGGGACCTTTAAAACAATACAGGAACGTAAGACCTTTGAAGTCAGAATGATTAAATATTTTGACACCCATCAGACAGGACTTAACAAAGATCTGGGTTTTCTAGCACATTATAAACCATAAAATTGCACTGCACGTCACCCTCTTGTCTCTATGCATATCCCCCTGTCCCTTTTCCTGTCTCTCACCTATTCACACCCATCCTGTTAGACTGTCACTGAAATGCTTTGATGTTTCACTTATATATACTGTCATCTACAACATTTGCTTATTTCCGATCTGACGAAGAAGGGCAACCTTCGAAAGCTAATCAAGAAATGTATTGTTATGTCTAATAAAAAAGATATCATCTTACTTTTTTCCATGTTTTATTTTGTTTTATTTCTATTGATTACCTTTAAAAGTGGACTAAAATGGCTACCACATCTCTCTACCCACTGTGGTAAAAGAAGGCCTCATCGTGCTTCAAAAACATACACTAATGCTAATGCAGACCCCTTTTTAACACAGCTTAGTATAAGGACCCCACAGTCAGCAATATTGTTCAAAAGTGCTCATTTGATATGCTTCTATAAATATCTGCCTTTCTTCTCCACATAGGCATGATAGTTATCACAAAATGAGGGATGTGCATTTGTTACCAAGGATCATTACTGTGCCCTAAAAATGTTAGTGCACACAAAATTGATTTAATAAAAATTATTCTATGAATCAAAATATATACAAGTGGTTTGTCTGCATTAAAAAGCATTAGCATAGATACACAATTCTTGGGATCCAATGTTCAAGTATTTCCTGATCTTTCAAGAGAGACACAGATGAGGCGTAAGGCCTTCCTGGCCTTTCAGTTGAGGATATTGGCTCTGGACGCCAACGTTGTGCTCAAATTTCCTTGTTTCTGTCTTGTGATATTTTAGGGTAAACAATTTTAATTTTTTGAACCCAAGCAATTAGAAGAACTTCTTGTAGCTAAGGAGGAAATAAATGTCATTGTATAGTCTCATACGCTTACTGTAGGGGTAGGCTGGGGAGAGCTTAATGGGTGTACAATAGTCTTAGGATTTATTCTTGTAATTTAATTTAATTTAATTAATTTTATTTCTATATCTTTGATCATTTTGCAATTTATGGTGGGCAAAAGATTATTATTTTGTTCCTTTTCTTATAATTTACCTTAAGTGTTATATATATTTCTTTATTCCTGGTTTATCTCATTTGTTTGGGATATAGAAAGAAAAAGCATTAACACACAGCCATTTAAAAAAATTCCTATGGGAGCACTTACCACTTCCTATTTAGGAGGCGCTAAGTACTCTGGCTTATGGGCATACTAACCAGTTAGTAAGGTAGTAATGTCATTAGGCAACACCCCTCCCCCCAAAAACCCCCAATATTATATGCTTAGTGCGCGCAGATGACAAAACTAGCACAGGGCGCTTTAGCACATCCTGCGTTAGGTCATTTTTGCTGCCTTAGGTGCATGTAAGCATCTAATGCAGCTTAATAAAAGGGCTCCTTAATGTAACTGAAGCAGTCTCCCCCTTCCACCTCAGTCCAATCCAATCCCTGGAAAAAGTTCCAAAAATGCCAATTTTATTTTGCTAAAATTTTGGGATGTCTTGAACAATTCCACAGCAAATGTTTAGGCAATTAGTGGCACATTGGTAGTAGTAAAGATAAACCTATTTCTAAACAAAATTCATTCTTTGACAAATCCAGCAAGGTTTCCTGTGCTCTAAGCCACGTAGGCGTCTATGGACGCCCAAGGTGCGCCAATTTGGAGTTACCACCTGGCTACTGCAGTAATTTCATTTTGACGTGCATCCACTACACGCATCCGAAAAATATTTTTTATTTTCTGATGTGCATAGCGAACGTGCATCAAATGGCTTTCTAAGCGCGTAGGTCATTACCACTCAGTTAACACTTGAGACCTTACTGCAAAGCCAATGGCTGGCAGTAAGGTCTCAGAGCCAAAATGAACGCGGACCAATTTTGATTTTGCCGCACATCCATTTTCAGCAAAAATTTTAAAAAGACATTTTTTACAGGCACACTGAAAAATGGATCTGCATGCACCCAAACCCTGCGCCTACGCTAGCGCAGGCCATTTCTCAGTGCACCTTAGTAAAAGGACCCCTCAATAAACACTTTGTTAGGGTTTTAAAAAAAAGTAATTGCAGGTCATGCACAAATGCTTAGCATAACACTTGAGAACTGGAAAAAATTAATGTGGGAGCACTTACTGTGTGTTATCCAGTTAGTATGCGCTAATCAGAATGCAATAGCTGGATTATGCAGGAATTCCCACTCTTCACCTATGACAGGTGCCTCTCAAAAATATTTTTAAAAATTAACAATGCATGGGTTACCGTGTGCTAACTGGTAAAATATCAGAAATGCAATAGCCTGTTCTCAAGTGCTAACCCTACGTTAATGGCTTAGCACCCTTTAGTAAAAGAGCCTCTAAAATAAGAAATAAATTACCCTTTTTAAGTGTCAGTATTATACCCACTAGATGTCACCACTGACATCACCATCTCTTAAAGGCACATATTCATTTACACCAGTATTTCTCAAGCCAGTCCTCGTGTACCATCTTGCCATCAGGTTTTTAGGATATCCACAATAAATATGTATGAAAGAGATTTGCATATAGTGAAGGCAGTGTATGCACATCAATTTCATCATATCCGTTGTGAATATCCTGAAAACCTAACTGTCAAGGGGGTACTGCAGGACTGACTTGGGAAACCCTGTCTTACACATCCAATACTGCTGAGATAAATAACTCACACTGATCTGTTAAAGTACAGGTCAAGTGTAGGTACAACGTGCAAAGATCAACCTTCATGATTTAGCTTTTCTTCTTTGCTGTTAGCTCTCCTACTTTCTGGTAATTTCACTTACAAAACTTACATCACTCTCTTCCTTTTCTCATACTTTGGTTCTCATCACCCATTCCTTCATTCTTTCTCTCCCAGTATCTCCTCAGTCTCCTTCCTAATTTCCAAAACCCTCACCCTCTCATAAACCTTCCCTTGCTCCCATCTGTCTTCCTCCATTTATGATTCCATCACTCTTTCTATTCTCCCACCTTAATTTCCATCATCATCAATTTTCTTCCCCCCTCTCTCTCTCTCTCTCTCTCTCTTTCAGCTCTTCCCTTTTTTCCTTTCAGGCTGCAATCATATCCTTAACCATCTCTCACTCTGTTTTTTATCACTTTATTCCTTCATATGAAGACTACATAAAACAATATGTCACATTTTATCTAGGGCCTCATAGTTCAAGCACTGTGACTCCTAAACTTGTCCTGGGGGACTTCCAGCCAGTTACGTTTTCAGGGTATACACCATGAATATTCATGAAATAGAAATTAGCAACATTATGAGGGGCATAATCGAACAGGGACGACCATCTCTAAGGGCGTCCATCTCTAAGGACGTTCCAGCGAAGGGGCAGGGAAACCCATTTTATCGATAATACGGTCGGGGACACCCAAATCTCAACATTTAGATCGACCTTAGAGATGGTCAACATAAATGTTGAGATGGTCGACCTTCACAAATTTTTCCCAGGTGCATAGCTCCCTTACCTTGGGTGCTGAGCCCCCCAAACCCCCCAACCCCCCCCCCCCAAAAAAAACCCACTCCCCACAATTGTACACCACTACCATAGCCCTTAGGGATGAAGGGGGGCACCTACATGTGGGTACAGTGGGTTTTGGGTGGGTTTTGGAGGGCTCACAAGTGTAACAGGTAGGGGGGGGGTGGGCCTGGGTCCACCTGCCTGAAGTGCACTGCACCCACTAAAAACTGCTCCAGGGACCTGCATACTGCTGTGATGGAGCTGGGTATGACATTTGTGGCTGGCATAGAGGCTGGAAAAAAATGTTTTTTATTTTTTTTTTAGGGTGGGATGGGGTTGGTGACCACTGAGGAGTAAGGGGAGGTCATCCCTGATTCCCTCCCATGGTCATCTGGTCAGTTCAGGCACCTTTTTGAGGCTTGGTCGTGAAAAAAAGAGACCAAGTAAAGTTGACCAAATGCTCGTGAGGGACACCCTTCTTTTTTCCATTATCGGCCAAGGATGCCCCTCTCTTAACCACGCCCCGTCCCGCCTTCGGTACACTGCCAACACGCCCCCGTGAACTTTGGTCGTCCCCGCGATGGAAAGCAGTTGAGGACGCAAAAAATCGGCTTTCGATTATGCCGATTTGGGCTACCTCGGGAGAAGGACGCCCATCTCCCGATTTGTGTCGGAAGATGGGTGTCCTTTCCTTTCGAAAATAAGCTAGTATGGGTACTTGAGAGAGAGAGAGAGATCAACCAGCACTGGTAAAGTTGCATTGGCAGCCTATTCAAGGGAGAATAAGGTTTAAGTGGTTAGTGCTAACTTTCAAGGCATTGAGGGCCCCTTTTACTAAGCAGTGGTAAACCCAACGCGGGCTTACCACTTGCTAAACAGGAAGTACTACTGGGTTACCACAGCAGCCCAGCGGTACTTCCCACCCCTAGTGCACCATCATATCCAGCGCTACAAAAATATTTTTGTAGCACCAGGCAGTAATTGGGCAGTGCCGCTCTCTGCTTGGTTACCACCGGGTTAGTGCGGGAGCCCTTACTGCCACTTCAATGGGTGGCGGTAAAGGCTCCCCCCTGAAATGGCCACATGGCACGTGCTTTACTTGTTGTATGGCTATTTCCTGCAGGAGATACTTCCCTTTTACCTGCTGTGGTAAAAGGGGACCTCAGCACATGTGAAAAACACTTTGATTCAGCTTGGTAAAATGGGCCCTGAATGTTTAGCAACCTAAAGTACTGTCTGAGTGTTTGCAGTGCTATGTCCCTAACTAACCTCTGCACTCAGAGTTGCTCTCTAATTCAGTAGTCTTCAACTTAGTCCTCAGGGTACTCCTTAGCCAGTCAGGTTTTCAGGATATCTCCAATGAATATGCATGACAGATCTGTACACATAAGTACATACAGTGGGGGAAATAAGTATTTGATCCCTTGCTGATTTTGTAAGTTTGCCCACTGACAAAGACATGAGCAGCCCATAATTGAAGGGTAGGTTATTGGTAACAGTGAGAGATAGCACATCACAAATTAAATCCGGAAAATCACATTGTGGAAAGTATATGAATTTATTTGCATTCTGCAGAGGGAAATAAGTATTTGATCCCCCACCAACCAGTAAGAGATCTGGCCCCTACAGACCAGGTAGATGCTCCAAATCAACTCGTTAACTGCATGACAGACAGCTGTCGGCAATGGTCACCTGTATGAAAGACACCTGTCCACAGACTCAGTGAATCAGTCAGACTCTAACCTCTACAAAATGGCCAAGAGCAAGGAGCTGTCTAAGGATGTCAGGGACAAGATCATACACCTGCACAAGGCTGGAATGGGCTACAAAACCATCAGTAAGACGCTGGGCGAGAAGGAGACAACTGTTGGTGCCATAGTAAGAAAATGGAAGAAGTGCAAAATGACTGTCAATCGACAAAGATCTGGGGCTCCACACAAAATCTCACCTCGTGGGGTATCCTTGATCATGAGGAAGGTTAGAAATCAGCCTACAACTACAAGGGGGGAACTTGTCAATGATCTCAAGGCAGCTGGGACCACTGTCACCACGAAAACCATTGGTAACACATTACGACATAACGGATTGCAATCCTGCAGTGCCCACAAGGTCCCCCTGCTCCGGAAGGCACATGTGACGGCCCGTCTGAAGTTTGCCAGTGAACACCTGGATGATGCCGAGAGTGATTGGGAGAAGGTGCTGTGGTCAGATGAGACAAAAATTGAGCTCTTTGGCATGAACTCAACTCGCCGTGTTTGGAGGAAGAGAAATGCTGCCTATGACCCAAAGAACACCGTCCCCACTGTCAAGCATGGAGGTGGAAATGTTATGTTTTGGGGGTGTTTCTCTGCTAAGGGCACAGGACTACTTCACCGCATCAATGGGAGAATGGATGGGGCCATGTACCGTACAATTCTGAGTGACAACCTCCTTCCCTCTGCCAGGGCCTTAAAAATGGGTCGTGGCTGGGTCTTCCAGCACGACAATGACCCAAAACATACAGCCAAGGCAACAAAGGAGTGGCTCAGGAAGAAGCACATTAGGGTCATGGAGTGGCCTAGCCAGTCACCAGACCTTAATCCCATTGAAAACTTATGGAGGGAGCTGAAGATGCGAGTTGCCAAGCGACAGCCCAGAACTCTTAATGATTTAGAGATGATCTGCAAAGAGGAGTGGACCAAAATTCCTCCTGACATGTGTGCAAACCTCATCATCAACTACAGAAGACGTCTGACCGCTGTGCTTGCCAACAAGGGTTTTGCCACCAAGTATTAGGTCTTGTTTGCCAGAGGGATTAAATACTTATTTCCCTCTGCAGAATGCAAATAAATTCATATACTTTCCACAATGTGATTTTCCGGATTTAATTTGTGATGTGCTATCTCTCACTGTTACCAATAACCTACCCTTCAATTATGGGCTGCTCATGTCTTTGTCAGTGGGCAAACTTACAAAATCAGCAAGGGATCAAATACATTTCCCCCACTGTAAGTAATGCCATACTGGGAAAAGACCAAGGGTCCATCGAGCCCAGCATCCTGTCCACGACAGCGGCCAATCCAGGCCAAGGGCACCTGGCAAGCTTCCCAAACGTACAAACATTCTATACATGTTATTCCTGGAATTTTGGATTTTTCCAAGTCCGTTTAGTAGCGGTTTATGGACTTGTCCTTTAGGAATCCGCCCAACCCCTTTTTAAACTCTGCTAAGCTAACCGCCTTCACCACTTTCTCCGGCAACGAATTCCAGAGTTTAATTACACGTTGGGTGAAGAAAAATTTTCTCCGATTTGTTTTAAATTTACTACACTGTAGTTTCATCGCATGCCCCCTAGTCCTAGTATTTTTGGAAAGCGTGAACAGACGCTTCACATCCACCTGTTCCACTGCACTCATTATTTTATATACCTCTATCATGTCTCCCCTCAGCCGTCTCTTCTCCAAGCTGTATAGCCCTAGCCTCCTTAGTCTTTCTTCATAAGGAAGTCGTCCCATCCCCGCTATCATTTTAGTCGCCCTTCGCTGCACCTTTTCCAGTTCTACTATATCTTTCTTGAGATGCGGTGACCAGAATTGAACACAATACTCAAGGTGCGGTCGCACCATGGAGCGATACAACGGCATTATAACATCCTCACACCTGTTTTCCATACCTTTCCTAATAATACCCAACATTCTATTCACTTTCTTAGCCGCAGCAGCACACTGAGCAGAAGGTTTCAGTGTGTTATCGACGACGACACCCAGATCCCTTTCTTGGTCCGTAACTCCTAACGTGGAACCTTGCATGACGTAGCTATAATTCGGGTTCTTTTTTCCCACATGCATCACCTTGCACTTGCTCACATTAAACATCATCTGCCATTTAGCTGCCCAGTCTCGTAAGGTCCTCTTGTAATTTTTCACAATCCTGTCGCGATTTAACGACTTTGAATAACTTTGTGTCATCAGCAAATTTAATTACCTCGCTAGTTACTCCCATCTCTAAATCATTTATAAATATATTAAAAAGCAGCGGTCCTAGCACGGACCCCTGAGGAACCCCACTAACTACCCTTCTCCATTGTGAATACTGCCCATTTAACCCCACTCTCTGTTTCCTATCCTTCAACCAGTTTTTAATCCACAATAGGACATTTCCTCCTATCCCATGACCCTCCAATTTCCTCTGTAGCCTTTCATGAGGTACCTTGTCAAACGCCTTTTGAAAATCCAGATACACAATATCAACCGACTCCCCTTTGTCCACATGTTTGTTCACTCCTTCAAAGAATTGAAGTAAATTGGTCAGGCAAGATTTCCCCACACAAAAGCCATGCTGACTTGGTCTCAGTAATCCATGTCCTCGGATGTGCTCTGTAATTTTGTTTTTAATAATAGCCTCTACCATTTTCCCCGGCACCGACGTCAGACTCACCGGTCTATAATTTCCCGGATCTCCCCTAGAGCCTTTTTTAAAAATGGGCGTTACATTGGCCACCTTCCAATCTTCCGGTACCACGCTCGATTTTAAGGATAAGTTGCATATCACTAGCAGTAGCTCCGCAAGCTCATTTTTCAGTTCTATCAGTACTCTAGAATGAATACCATCCGGTCCAGGAGATTTGCTACTCTTCAGTTTGCCGAACTGCCCCATTACGTCCTCCAGGTTTACCGTGAAGTCAGTAAGTTTCTCCGACTCGTCCGCTTGAAATACCATTTCCGACACCGGTATCCCACCCAAATCTTCCTCGGTGAAGACCGAAGCAAAGAATTCATTCAGTCTCTCCGCTACGTCTTTGTCTTCCTTGATCGCCCCTTTTACCCTTCGGTCATCCAGCGGCCCAACTGATTCTTTTGCCGGCTTCCTGCTTTTAATATACCGAAAAAAAATTTTACTATGTTTTTTTGCCTCTAATGCTATCTTTTTTTCATACTCCCTCTTGGCCTTCTTAATTTGCGCCTTGCATTTGCTTTGACACTCCTTATGCTGTTTCTTGTTATTTTCAGACGGTTCCTTCTTCCATTTTCTGAAGGCGTTTCTTTTAGCCCTAATAGCTTCCTTCACCTCACTTTTCAACCAGGCCGGGTGTGAAAATCTATGTCATCCCAAAAATCCAACTAGCTGGGTGTGTGCCCTGAGAACTGGGTTGAGAACAAATGATCTTATTATTCCTCTCCTTAGTTTAATGTGTTTGTTGAAAAGGATGGACAAAGCATTTTCAGTGTCAGCTCCAAAGGTTTGTAATAAGCTACCAGAATGTGATTGGAGAAATATTTGTTTGGCATTCTGGAATTAGATCAAGACTATGTTTTTTCCTTAAGAAGTTCAGGGGCCAATACCGTACATTAAAAGAGATAATATTGTTACTATAATGGCTAGGTCTATTTAAACTCTGTGTGTGTTTGAGTTTATGGGACATGGATGAGTTAAGAAATTTATATTAGTAAGTTTGCTATTTTAATTCTATTTGTTGTAATCTGCTGTAATTCACTTTTAGGCAAATTGGCTGTATATACATTTTGATAAATTACATGAAATCTCTCAGGTATATTCATTGTTGATATTCTGAAAATCTGACTATTTAGAAACCATTGTTCTAGTGCTTCCAAGAGAAACAGAATTAAAAGTCCTGAGATACAGCTAACTCGGTTAAATCTCCTAAACTATTAGGCCTTTAACAGGGCATGCACATTAACTACTGAAGGACAAAAGCACAGTGCAGATTAGGTACGAGTTTAATCCTTTACTTCAGATTGTAAAGTAACAAGAAAAAAATGAGTCAGCTCTGAACTGTGAGTAAACCAGTAATTTAAGTCCAGAGTAAAGATTTTTCAAGGTCTACAGGAAAGCAGATCATATTCTGGTGATAAGCAAATCCAAGTCACAGCTAGCTTAGCCAAAATCTGAGTCAAATACTGGACCAAAGTTCAGTGACAAGAAAACTGAATAACCTTCAAATCGCTCAAAATATTTGTTCACAGCAACTCATTTTGACTGGTCCTTCAACCAATCCTTAAAACTATTCTTTTGAGGCTTTGGGTTTTTTTGCTTTGTTTTCTTTGGTCAGTAAAATGGCCAAGGTATCTCAACTTTATCCCTAGAAATCCCTGGTTGAAATCCCATATTGACTAGACTACAATGAAATGGATGCAGTAGATTTTACTAGTCCAAATTCCTGTCTGGCTGATATTACGTCCTTCATCCTTTCTTTCATCACTGACTCCTATTACTCACTCCTCTCTTTCCTTCCTACTATCAACAATTCCACATCCTTTGTTCCATTCAGAACTCCCAAGACGGTATTCATTTCATGCTATTGTCAGAGGACTTCATACATAGTTGTAGTAAAACATAACAGGCAGAATCAGAAATGGAACATGACTTTCAGCTGGAACAATATCACTGACAAAATTGGATAGGCTTGATCTGGCACAGAAATCTTTCTTAAGAACAGAAAATAGCAGCAGAGGCACTCTCAACAGTTAAAATCCCATCCCATTGCGCGAAATTTCAATAACAATTATTGTAGCAAAATAAAAGTAGTTCAGAAAGCTACATTTCCATGGATTAAATTATTTTTAACTACTTTCCATTTTGCGTATTGAACATCTTTTAGTTCTGATGACATTTCTAGGTCCTTCCTTTCATCAGTTACTTGTTTGGGACTCACATGCCAATTTAAAAATCTATCAATAAATCAAAGCTTAAAAAACATGCATTCCAATAATAGTTTAAAAAGACTCATGCCATTTGACATCTGGAGTAAATTCTATAAATTAACCTGAAATTTAGGTTCTGGGATGATGCACGCTGAGTGCAAATTCTATAATGGCAGTTCTACTGCTACTACTACTACTTATCATTTCTATAGCACTACTAGACGTATGCAGCGCTGTATAGGTTCACAGTTTTGAGCCTAATTTTAGGCATGAGCACTCATGCCATGTGGAAGGCTGGTGTAAGTCTTGCACCTAGCAGTTTGTAGTTAGGTGAATAACCCCTAATATTATGTATCATGTGCATGTAACTCCTAGGTACACCCCTGACCTGTCTATGTCCCTCCCATAGCCACACCCCTAGAAACTGCATGCAACAGAAAATGAGCGCAACCAAGTTCAGTTGTACCCACAACTGCCAATTGGTGCCAATTAACATCAGTTAACACAAATTTAAGCTAATAATTGGCTGTTAAGTCTAACAGCCAATTATTAAATTAAGGTGTGAGTGCAACTGACCTTATTCTATAATTGAGCACCCAACTTTGCACATTAAGCATAAAGTTGGGTACCTAAGTTTATAGAATTAGGGGGTTACTCCCTAGGACTAAATGAAAGTATGAATATGTGCAAGCATCTGACATTTTAAACTATTCTACATTTTAAGTTATTCTTTGAATGAAGAATCATTTTTAACTTGTGATTTGGTCTTATTTATTGCTACTGAATTCCATTTCATGAAAAAGAAAAAGCATCCTCGTGCAGGTTTTCCTTTTAAACATTAGAAAGCTTATTTGCTAAGCTGTGTTTGTTGAAGTGGAAATGGCTGTGCTCTAAAAGTACAAAGCATATTAACAGTTACCACAAGCTAATTCCAATGTTAAATAGCTAACATAGAAAATACTAGCTTGGGGTCTGTTGAATAGGCAAGGACTGGGTGGGGATTGACTCTTAGATTTAACATATAGGTCATTACAATGCATTCATTTAATGTAGCAGATAACCCAGAGCTGTTAACACCAATACAACAGTATAACTAACTGCATTGTGCATTATCTGTCATGCCGTTAAGGTTAATGTATGATAGCAACTTTCTCTGCCTAAACTACATGACTGTCTTCCCTAAAATGCTAAGAACTCACCTAATAGTAACCACAAAGGTTTTGTATACACCCCACATTAATTTTTGCAATTACCATGCAGTAACTGCAAAAAACAATGTGTCATATTTTAGTATATAGAGGCCTATGACTTCTTGTGTGGCTAAAAGCAGTTAGTTTACAAAATGAGTTTGTATCACACAACTGAGACAGCAAATTACTTGTCAAATATACTCAGTGGTTCCCAAACCTGGTCCTGGAGGCACCTCAACCAGTCAGGTTTTCAGGATATCCACAATGAATATTCATGAGAGAGAGATTTGCATGCAGTAGAAGCAGTGCATGCAAATCTCTCTCATGAACATTCATTGTAGATATCCTGAAAACTTGACTGGCTGGGGTGTCTCCAGGACCTGGGTTGGGAACCACTGCTCTAACACTTAGAGGAGACAGTAGAAATAGTTTGGATATGTCTGCAAGATACCACCTGATGCACTGTCCTTTGCTGGGTACCAGATAGGAACAGTAACTGAAGAAATAAAAAGGCCTTTCGAAGCACATAGACTTACAAAGTTATATAGGTCACTAACTATGTAACTTTGTAAGTGTAAGTGCTTTGAAAATACACCTCTCTATGTAACTTTGTAAGTCTGTGTGCTTTGAAAATGAGCACCAAAGGCTGTCAGTGTGAAAAGGAACACTATCATGCCATAGACTGCCAGCAGCAACACCAGGCTCCCATGGAAGCCTTACTTGTCATTTCAGAAACGAAGAAGATTCAATGAATACAAATATTTTTAATTCTGAAGTACAGCAATGTTTTTATTCTCATTATATCTCTGAGTCAGCTCAGTTTCTTAAACAAAGAGGTGGATAGATAAAAACCAGGCAATTTAATGCAGCTTTGTGGATAGCTTAGTAATGACCTTGAATTCTTCTGCACACTACATAAATTATTGAAACCTATAAATCTTTTGTTGATAACGTTATTGCAACAATATTTTCTAATCTGAAATTTTTAAAATAAACTTCAAATTAAATGGTTACATTATAAATAAGGCAAAGGGACTCAAGATAATGAACAATTCCTAAAGCAGACTATCCTTACACGTGCTCAACTCCATGTGGTTACAATTGATTCATTTCTGACTATAGCCACAACCTGAGAATCACAATATTGAATTAATTTCAGAGACAGTGACAGATTCCTCATAGGAAAATATAAGCCCCCTCCAATTCTCCTCTCCTTTTAGGCAGCTTCCCTGAGCCTTCCATGATTCACTACCATCCATCTTACCTAAGGTCTCTCTGTGACAAGCAGTAAAGGTTGCAGATGTGTATTGCAAGTAAGTGATGACTTTTATTAGACTCACTTAAAGTATTTTTAGTCTAGAATTCTAAAGTTATATACTTAATCAGGTCAGTAGCAACTCCATCAGATCAATAGCATATTAGGTTTTCATTGACTAGATGAAGAGAGTAGAAAACTTCAATACAAACTTGCTTATGTTTATACTTACAGACTCTACACATTGTCCACATATTTGCTCACTTATTACAACTAAAATATCTGGAGAACTGTAATAAAATTAAATAATATATATTTAATAGAACAGTAAGAATACATTTGAGTTATGTGTACTTTCTTATATTGCTCAAGATTGCTTCTCTGAGTCCTAAGATTGGTTACTTAGGGTAGCTGTAATTCATGCTTTGATACAGTAACTCATATTGTGATTGAAATGTGGGAAGATAATCTCATTTCCCCTCTATATGGATGAAATTGTCAAAAAGTAGCTTTCAGCTAGAAAAGCAATTCTTTCATTTTTGTTTTGTTTTTCTCTTGTTGGAAATATTTATTGAAAACGTATGACACTAGTTTCAGTGACATGCCTTGTAGCTATCCAGAATGACGTGGTAATTCCTGTAAAAAGAAATAGCTTGAGACACCTAAACATAAATGTCAGTCATCAGTTGGGAGAAAGGAAGGTTGGTAAGAAGTTATATAAATTATAGTGTTTTGAAATGTCTGTTTTCTGCTTTTCATTTCTTGGATGTAAAATTTTCATCCAAATGAAAACAATTTCTCAGATAATTAGTACATGAGGTGACCTTTAAATACAGATAATTCTCAGTAACAGGAAACAAGTATGGTAATTGTTTTTGATAATGGTGTAGATTAGTATAGTCAAAGGAAACTCCTCAATAGAAAGTGATGAGTATAAAAGAAAACAAATCCACATATTTAAACTCCTCTATAGAAAGTGGTGAGTATAACAGAAAACCAAGCCACATATTTAGGGCCCCTTTTACTAAGCTGCGTAAGTGTCTATGCGCGCCCAACGTGCTCCAAAATCGGCTTACCGTCCGACTACCACGTGGCTTTTGTGGTAATTTCATTTTTGGAATGCGTCCAATAAATACTTTTTATTTTCTGGTGCACGTAGCGGATGCACACCAAGTGGCATCTGACGCAAGTAGGTCCTTACCACCCAAATTCTTTACCACTAGGTCTATGGCTGGCGATAAGGTCAGAGACCCAAAATGGACGTGTAGCAAGTTTGATTTTTCCGCATGTCCATTTTCAGGGAAAAAAAAGAGGCTTTTTTTTTACAAGCGTGCTGAAAAATAATTATGCGCGCGCCCAAAACCCGCACCTACACTACCGCAGGCCACATTTTACCACGGCTTTCTTAAAGGACCCCTTACTGCTTTGTAAAATAATATTTTCTAATAACGTTCATTCTGAAGTATAGCCAAGCCTTTTTAAATAAGCAATGGAAGTGCTATGTCAGTATGAATAAAGAGAGATGATTTGCTCCTGCACTAAATGAATGATAGAATTCTTTATGACTGTTGCCAGAAAATTTACACTGACAAGTATATCCATATAATTCATTGTATGCCAAAGAAATTGTACTGTCTTGTCAAAAAGAAAGCATTTCTATTTAAGATAAATTGTGGCTTCCTAGCTGGTACAGGCTTCATAGATCACATATCTGAGTAATGAGACTGAATTTTAAATAAAAACAGTTAAGACACTATTTTATAAGTTATCTGATTAGGAAAATTAGAGCATTAGTCATCTCTTGATTCAGTTGAACCAAATTCTTTATGGTCTCAAATACGTTGATCACAGATGATCTGTTATTGACACATTTCAACAGTCTTAAAAAATATATGCTAATCATAAAAATATGTTTGCTGTAGCCTTAAAAATTATGCATGACATCATATGATGGACTATAATATATATACTTCACCAACACCTTCAATTTGTATTTGTACTCGAGTTATATAAGTAAATATCAATCACAAATCTTTACAGAACCAAATCCAGAAATAAATTGCAGACAGAATGGGGAAACTTTAGCATGATTTTTGACAAATCCACAAGAAACTCCCCAAATTATAGCATTTACCAAGTTATAATACTCTCCTAAACAACCCCTTTGTACCATACACCAGTGGCGTAGCAAGAGGGGCTGCCACCCGGGGCGGGGTGGTTCGCCGTTGCACCCACCCTGGGTGCAGCACAATGACACCCCCCCTCGGCGCATCGACCCAGTGCCTACCCTCCTCCGTGCAACCAGCTCTCTACCTTTAAAAAAATATCGGAATCCGAGGCGAGGTGCAGCGCCTCGCGCCTGCACGTAAAAGAAATGTGGACCGTTTCATCGGATCTCCTCTCACTCTGTCTGTCCCACCCTTGCGGAAATAGGAAGTTGCGTCAGCGGAGGGCGGGACAGATAGAGAGAGGGAAGGTAGGGAGCTGGTTGGACGGAGGAGGGTAAGCACTGGGTCGGGGGGGGGGGTGTCATCGTGCTGCACCCGGGGGAGCTGGCAGGGAGCATCCCCCTGAGCTGACACCCGGGGCAGACTGCCCCTCCCACCCCCCCTTGCTACGCCACTGCCATACACCCATTTCACTGTAAAGGTTAAAGGTTTGATATGCCACCTTTTTATGGTACAACCAAAGGAGTTTATAAACATTGTGCCCTGTTTATTAAGGTGCACTAATGCTAGAGACATCCGTATATTCTTATGGGTGTCTCTAGTGTTAGCACATGCTAATTTTTAGCACGTGCTAAAATTGTTAGCGTGCCTACAGACGTCTTAGTAAACAAGGCCCATTATGTGCAGGCAAGTATTTTCTCTGTTCCTACTAGGTTTATAATCTAAGTTTTTTTGTGCCTTCCCAGAGTCAGGAGGAACTGCAGTAACCATTAGCCTACTAGGAGAGTGACCAAATTTATAAGCATCTGTTCCATCAACTAAGAAAATTTCTAGGTGGGACAGGTGCACAAAATGTGAATGTGTCCCTTTAGTGACAGGTGACATACTTACGAGGTAACAAAGCTTCCATAGTAGTATCTTGCAGTCTCATCTGAAAGAACATTTGGAGGCATATTTAAGGATGCTGTCACTTTTGGACCACAAAAGAAATATCTTCGTATTTTAAATACAGTTTAAACACCAAGTGCTTGTCCACTTCAGAGCTAAAGGACAAAAATATCCTCTGCTGTTCTTTTATGAGAAGTTTCCAGGACTCCAGGAAGGCAGACAAATCCAGGCATCTTACAGTGAAGTTGTCAAGTGCTTCTTCCTTTGTATTCTCTCCACATAGTACAAAAGAAGTATAATACATTTTAAAGAACATCTGTCTCATTTGAAACGTTTCTGCACATCTCTAGGTAGAGGCCAACTGAATTTCAGTTTCAGTTATGGTGCCAAAACTGGCCCAAAATTATTTTTCTGCCCAGTTTCAGCCAAAATGCTACAGCCGTGGTTTTGGTTTTTGGCCGAAACGGACCATGTATTTTCGGTGGAAACCGAAAATGTGTGCTTGTACTCTTTATCTCCCTCCCTCCCCTTCCATCCAAACAGGAGTTGCCTTGCCCCCTGCCCACCTGTAGGTGCCCCCCTTGGGCCCATCTTATAATTCCTGGTAGTCAAGTGATATAGGGGGGAACACAAGAAAGGCAGAACAAACAGCAGACTAACAAATATAAAAAGTGAAGGCAAGGACTTTAATTCAATCAAATAAATCACACACGCCTGACATGGTCACATTTTGACAGAAGGCTGTATCAGAGGCAACACTGTGGGGCAAGACAACAAAATTATAATTGCATACTAAAATGCAAATAAAAACATATAAATGAATTAAAATATATTAAAAACAATGAATTTCTTCATAAAACATGCAAAATTACATAAATCATATACAAATCATATAGAAACTATGCAAATATATGTAAAACATGCCAAATGTTATCCAACATTAAAGCATGTAAAAAAAAACCTCTGTACAATAGTTGTCTTGTGAGAAATGAGCAAATATTTCACAGAGTGCAAAAACGTGAAACAAGCTTGTGAAGTAGTTCAAGCATCTCTAGTATTGCAAAATGGATTAAAAATAATAGCAGCACATGCTTTGGGGCCCTTTTACCTATGCCGCAGTAGGGCTACCATGGCAATAGTGCATGGTGATCCGGCTCTACCGCTGGGTACCATTTTCTTCCCACAAATATAGATAGATAGATAGATAGATAGATAGATAGATAGATAGATATTTTTTGTAGCATGGACGGTGGGGGCACACCCAGCGGTAATCGGACAGTATCACATGCTGACCAGTTACTGTCGGGCTACCACTGGAGCCCCTACCGCCTCCTAAATAGGTGGCAGTAAGGGCTCTACCAGAAAATGGCCATGCAACAAGAGTTTCATTTATCACATGGCCATTTCCTATCCCAGCAAGAATTTTCCTTTTACCAGGCGCTGGTAAAAGGGGGCCTTGGCGTGTGGCAAACCTGCATGCTGATGCCACCACTACTGCATGGTAAAAGGGGCCCTTAGAGAGGTAAAATCAAAAGCATACTTCTCTCAAGCTAATAGTCAAAATAAATTCTAAAACAATCATAGAATGAATCGTTGGAATAACCAGAAGACAATTTACATCTAGGATTACTGAACATAGAAGTGCAGACACTCGTAAGATCACTGAAAAACTACTGGTGGAACACTGTGTGCAAAATAATCATTTGAGATTTTGAGATTTATGATTATCAGTAAACCTTTCATTGCATGGAGAGGTGGAAATTTGGACAAATTACTATTGCAAGAGGAACAAAAGTTTATGTTTAATACAGTGTATTTCAGTAATAAAGAGGATGAAGGAGTCTATATAAATATTCACTCAAAACACTCTCTCAAAAGGCAAGTTTAAAGAACTTTATTTTATTTATTTATTTGTTTGTTGCATTTGTAACCCACATTTTCCCACCTATTTGCAGGCTCAATGTGGCTTACAATGTTCCGTCATGGCATTCGCCATTCCAGAGTAAAAGATACAATTGGTGTTACATAAAGAACATGGATTTTTATGGTGGATGAGGAGCTGTCATAGCATGATGGTGGCATCTCGGCAGAGCACTCTGCTGTCACACTTAAATAGTATTTGCACATGTGTGTGTCCCTCGTGTAACAGCAGTGTGAATAAGTTGTCTTGGAACCAAAAAGCACATTGTGGAGGCACGCCCATGGCATCTGCAGTTTTGAAAAAAGCTACATACAGCTTTCATACACGCACATATAAACAATGTGCCTCCTGAAGCATGAAAGTTGGAGTGGAACCCCACAAAAAGAAACTTTCACTCCCCGGGTGGTTTATTGCTTATATGTGTGTAACAATGGAATGCTGTAGAGCCGTATTCATATCACACGTGATCTGAGTATGCATATAGCATTGATGCTTAGCGACTGACTGTCCTACGCATTTGCTTCTTTGCGGATGGCTGTTCTATGCAAGTGCTGACACTTTCCCTACTGAACTGCTTGCTATAATTGTGAGCAGCTCATTTGCATGAGATTTCCTTTCAACATTGTTTGCTATTTCAAACTCATTAACTTTTACCGGGGATCTAAAAGAAACTTTCTTTTTTTTTTACAGGGACTTTTTTGCATCAGCGGCGCTCATCAGTGTTAACCCTAAACCATATACATTCAGTGAAGTGAGGACATCAGAAAACAATATTCCAAAGGGCTATTGGACCTTTTATAGGATGACACCTATTACAAGTCCTTCCCTAAATTGTGTCCTTAATCATTTGTCTCCATGTTACCCAGTGCATAACCAGTGTAAACAGGGTAAAACTTACCGGCACTCCGGGGCATTGGCAGCTGGATTTGGAATAGGGGTGGAATCATGGGTGCCTGTGAAATCGGATGTGCTCCTGTTCTGGGAAGGAGAGTCACTCCTGGTTTTGCAGGACCTGGCGCCACTGTAGAGAGGCAGCCAGAAAGTGCATGGAGGGGGAGAGGAAGGAGGCAAAAGCAGTAGGTTCGATGCAGCGGTGGGCCCAGTCAACAACAAGACTGTGGGAGCAGCGCCACTCGCTTGTGCATGATTAGCGTGCAAGTGTGACTCACAAGAGAGAGGCCTGAATGACAGTGGCACAAAGCGCCAGAGCTCCGATTGGTGTGTAGTGCAAACAGGGGGGAGCAGATCAGAGGAAGTCCCCGGATGTCAAGGGTGCAAAAGCGCCAGACAGGAAGTGATCTGGTTGGCCCAGTGGGGCCTTACAAGCCAGGAGCGGGTAGGGTAAAGTACCAGATGCATTGAGGCAAAAGCACCAGAAAAAAGGCCTCTGATTGGCCCGTAGGGGCCCAGCAACAAGGGGGGCCCAGCCCCAGAAGCAGTGAGCACCCTTGTTTAACGGCATGGGGCAGGGGAGGAGTGCAGGCTGCCTTAAGCAGTAATGCTTAAGCTACAGCTGAATTAGCTCTGGGCAGATCAGGAAGCAGCTGGGAGAAGTGAGGTTGCTGTGTAAAGCTGGCTGCCTGAAAGGGCTGCTGGAAGGCTTGATGGTGCTGACTGGAGGTGAGAAGGCCTATGGGGACTCTGGTTGTTGGGGGTGTGTTTGGTTGGGATGCATGGCAAAGCTCTGCATGTGTATGTATGCAAGTGGCTACAAGCTTATATGTGAATGTGTGCAAGGGATTTTATTTGAACTAAATAGAGTTTGCTGACATGGAATCCTGTATGGATCAGCACATGTAGGGTTTAGGACAGTGTGAGGTCACTAGGAGAAAAATATGTTTTGGCATTTGAAACTGGGCTGAGGTAAAGGCTGGATGTGTGAGAGAGGTGTGCCTGGATTTTGTGGTAAACTTAAGGGAAATTGTATAGAAGTGCCTTTACTTAAAGGGTTCAGATGACTAAAAAGCTGGGGCAAGATTGTTGATAGTTTCTGAGATGAAAGGCTTTTAAATTATTTCCAGGGAAAAGTGTTTGATTTCCTTGGGAGAGCTCAGATTGATGTGAGAGGGTTAGCCAGGATACTTCTGGAAAGTCTGGCTTCAGTGGGATTTGGAAAGATTTTGCTAAAAATTGTTCATTTTGGGTTGACTTTAAAATTCTCTCAAGCTGTGCTTTGAGGGAACAGCTGAGAAAAGGTTTAAAAAGTGGGGAAAATAAGTTTTTTTTAATAGTGTGAGACTTGCTACCTACTATGCTGAGGTTGGAGATATTTGGAGTTTTTTAAAGGAAATCTGTGTTTTAAGCCTGAAACTTTTAGAACCTTTAGAGCAGTACTGCAGAGTGCCTGTGAATTCAGAGAATTTCAATTAAAAGGGCAAAGTAACATATAACATAGTAACATATTAAATGACGGCAGATAAAGACCTGTACAGTCCATCCAGTCTGCCCAACAAAATAAACTCATTTTACATGTATACCCGAGTTTGATTTGTCCTTGCCATTCTCAGGGCACAGACTGTAGAAGTCTGCCCAGCACTTTTCTTGTACTAAAAGTTGTGAAGCTAAGGTCGAAGCCCCTTAAAATTTTCACTCAAGCCCATCCATATCTATCAAGTCATGATCAGAAGTCTGCCCAGCACTGGTTTTGCTTCCCAACTACCGATGTCACCACCCAGTCTCAGCTAAGATTCCATGGATCCATTCCTTCTAAAAGATTTATTAAACCTGTACCCTGGGAGGTGGCTCAAAGGTGAAGGGGCCTGGAATTCCTGGGGACAGCAATGAGAAGATCTGGAAGCTGAAGTGCTGAGCCTGAGGCAATTTACTAATGGGAGAGTTAATGCAGGGCTCCCTGAATTAACTTTTCAGTTAGCTTTCAAATTTACTTAGTAATAGATGGTCCACCCAGCCTAAGAAAACACTGATTGAGAAAGCACACACCAGGGAGGCAAGGTTTTAATTTATTGATTTATAACAGAAAGGTTCATAGGTACTCTTCCCAGAGATCCTGAGTTCCTGGTCAGAAAATTGCCTGCTACAACCTGGTACCTAACACAAGAAAGCTCCTAAGCTAGCAAAATGTTTTTTTATTCTTTTTCTTGTTCTCTTTATTTGTTTTAGTGTGCACACTAGATTAGTTTCAGATTTTAAGACACCAAAGGGTACCGATGAGTTCCATACAGTCTCACAAAACAAAACCAAAGAAGTGGAAAAAAGCCAGCCAAAATGTCCAGGATGACCAGAATTTATTCTTCAAAAGAACTGCTGCTAGAACAACCCAACACGGGCCATGTTTCGACAAACACAGTGTTCGTCAGGGGTATATTAATAAAAAACAAATACACAAATAAATAAAATAAAACAAATACATACAAATAGAATAATAATCCAACAGACTTGAAATAGGATCATGATCAATAAAATATCTCTAACACACATATACATGCAAAAACGGGACAAATTACTAACATATATAATACAGCATACAACTGTAAAATCAGCATACAAATATGTTGTCTTTTTGGAATTCTTCTATAAAATAAATAACAAATGTATTAAAATTATAGTCAAATTCTAGAGGTAATCAAATTTTCCTGAGAGAAAAAGAAAGAAACTGTCTAACCCTTACACCCATGGACCCATGGGTACTATCATAACTACAAACATTTTAAATAATGATAAAAAAAAACTCCATATTTAAACAGTTACACAATCAATGTAGAACACAAAAAAACATAAGGACTTTGTGGAGATATTCACAGTGACAACAATACTTAAAAAGCAAAACTCATATGGAGCTGGGAGTTAAGCCAATAACTAAAACCCAGACATAGCTCAGCTTTAGTCAGGGTGGTGTTTTGTATGTGTGTGGCAAGATGTATTTCAGAGCCAACAGGATAGAGTAGAAGAATAGTCTAAGGGTTAGCTCTGTGGCCTAAGAACCAGGGGGACTGGGTTCAATACCCAGTGCAGTTCCTTATCACTCAAGGCAAGTCACTTAACCTTCCATTGACATGGGTAAAAAATAAATGCCTGTATACAATATGTAAACACCTTTGGCTGAAATCTCAGAAATGCAGAATTTCAAATGCCATCCCTTTCCCAGACTATCCTTAACAGGGAGTTTGTGCATGATTCTAGTCAATTCTAACATTTGTTCTGCCAAACAGTATTTTTCTTATCATAGGATTACTTTCACATGAGGGAATTGATTGGAAACTTAACAAGATACTCATGAACGTAATGTTCTTATACATTATGAACTGCACCGGATTAAAGGAAGAATAATGAATTCAAATTATGAAAAATAGACATTTTCCATAAAGGATTTTAATCATATGTTCTCCTCAAAAGCATGTTATTAATAAAAATAACTCTGTGTATGGTCCTGCTCCATTAAATTCAATAGGGCTGAGTCAGGCGGGTGCACATTAGTATAATGACTTGTCGAGAAAAGAAAGATTTGAACATCTCACTGACAAAAATATGGAATGAGTTCCAAGCAGGATGAGCACCTCAGAAATTGCTCATTTTGGCATCTAATGTAAATCTTTCTAAAGATCACTCCATTATAGCCATACCATGATGAATTGAGGGGGACAAATGAACAAACTAATACAATGCCTGCTATAAATTTCTGGAAAAATCCTGGTGTTACTTCAGCAATTCCTAATATACTTAATAATTGAAAGGTGACTTTCACTCAGTTGCAAAGAGCATGAAAAACTGAGTCCACCCATACCAGCTGTTCCCCTTCATGATTTTTGTTTAACACATACAAGAGTGGGGACAAGATTCTAATATATGACCTGAAGCTCTTAGTCCATGCCAGATTGACATGGCATCAAAACCTGATAAAAATATAAATGAATCAATCAGAGTGAAAGTATGCATGTGGTAGCGTGAGTATCATTTTTGCACACTTTCAGTGTAAACTATAATGAGGAAAAGGTAAAGTGTCTATAATCATGTTAAGCCTTATTTATATTAGCTTTAATGGAGGACTGAATTTATTTATTTAGTGGCCCTTTTACTAAACTGCGCTAGTAAATAGGCTTAGCGCATCTTCACGCGAGCATTTCCCATGTGCTAAGACCATTTCTAGTGTGGCCATCAAAAAGTGCTTCTTTCTTTTTCCTTTTTTTTTTATTTCTTGCTAGGTGCTAATGTTAGCATGTGTTAGTGTGTGGCCATATTAAAAAAAATTACTGTAGGAGCATTTACCACCTTCTGTTTAGGAAGTGTTAAGGGATCCCAGGTTATGGACACATGAACCAGATAGCATGGAGGTCAGCGCTCTAGCTGATTAACATATCCATGGCCATTCTCCACCCCAAAAACTCCCCTCAAAAATTTAAGAAAAAATAAATACTGTGCTCTTAGCATGCAGATGACAAAACTAACAAAGAACTCTTTAGCGCATCCTGTGTTAAGCCATTTTTGATGCATTAGGCATGCACTAGTGCCTAATCAGCTTAGTAAAAGGTTCCCATAGTTAGTTAGCTAGCTTTTGTACTTAAAATTTAGGATGGAGCAAAGCATAACATGCACAAGTTAAATTACATAAAAGTAGCATAAAACAGTACAGGACAAATTTTATATGGACTGCACCCAACTTTAGCCCTCAATCCTGCAGTTTGCATGAGTTACTGAGTCCCAATCTGTCCAAATGTTCCTGTAAATAGGTATATTTTCAGTCATTTCTTAAATATAATAGTATTAGATAGTAGCTTTTGGCAGTCAAAAAGTTGGTTCCATTCTTTGCACTAACAATGGAAAAAGTGCAGGTCCAAGTTTCTTCAAAATGAGCTTTCTTTAAGGTTGCAATCAAAAGATTAAAGATTGCTGTCTCAGTGAACTATTAGGGCTGTAAATTTTCAACACAGTTGTAAGGTAGTAAGGAGTATCCTGCTTCAGTACTTTGTGAGTTAGAAATAAGTTGTTGAATCTTATTCTGAATAAAATTGGCAGCCAGTGCAGCACCTTAAGTAATAGGGAAGGGGGGAGCCTAGTCCAAAGGGATGGACTCCTCTTTAACCAGGATGAAACCAGGCTGCTGGCACTAACATTTAAAAATGAGTTGGAGTGGCTTTTGGATTAGAACGGGGGCGGGGGGGGGGGGGGGTGGAATGAAGGCCAAAGGCTGCTCAGGACCACATGGGTGTTCTTGAAAGCTACTATTAAACAAGACATTTAAGGAATCCCAATAGAGAGATTTCAACAAAGGTGAAAGAAAGCCAGGAGTGTTTAATTTGCAAAAATTGCAAATTACCCCTGTCAAATTCTAAGCAGCTTATAAGTACATAAGTAATGCCATACTGGGAAAAGACCAAAGGTCCATCAAGCCCAGCATCCTGTCCACGACAGCAGCCAATCCAGGCCAAGGGCACCTGGCAAGCTTCCCAAATGTACAAACATTCCATACATGTTATTCCTGGAATTGTGGATTTTTCCCAAGTCCATTTAGTAGCGGTTTATGGACTTGTCCTTTAGGAAACCGTCCAACCCCTTTTTAAACTCTGCTAAGCTAACCGCCTTCACCACTTTCTCCGGCAACGAATTCCAGAGTTTAATTACACGTTGGGTGAAGAAAAATTTTCTCCAATTTGTTTTAAATTTACTACACTGTAGTTTCATCGCATGCCCCCTAGCCCTAGTATTTTTGGAAAGCGTGAACAGACACTTCACATCCACCTGTTCCACTCCACTTATTATTTTATATACCTCTATCATGTCTCCCCTCAGCCGTTTCTTCTCCAAGCTGAATAGCCCTAGCCTCCTTAATCTTTCTTCATAGGGAAGTCGTCCCATCCCCGCTATCATTTTAGTCGCCCTTCTCTGCACCTTTTCCAATTCTACTATATCTTTCTTGAGATGCGGCGACCAGAATTGAACACAATACTCAAGGTGTGGTCGCACCATGGAGTGATACAACAGCATTATAACATCCTCACACCTGTTTTCCATACCTTTCCTAATAATACCCAACATTCTATTTGCTTTCCTAGCTGCAGCAGCACACTGAGCAGAAGGTTTCAGTGTATTATCGACGACGATAATAGATGCAAGGAAAAAGCACACTTTGAAGTATCTGTATACAAATGCTAGAGGTCAAAAACATAAGATAGGAAAGTTAGAGTATATAGCAATAAATTAAGAGGTAGATATAATAGGTATCTCAGAGACTGGTGAAAGGAGGACAATCAATGGGATACATTTTATTGCAATTTAGGGTAGATCAAATTGGAGGGGGGCTTGCACTGTATGTTAAAGAGGGAATTGAGTCAGACAAATTCTGCATGAAACAGTAACATGGAATACTTATGGATAGAAATCTCACGTGTAAAAGGAGTATTTTCTTAGGCTGCAAAGCCCATATCCTGAAAAAACTTCAGACTGCCCAAAATACAGCAGCGAGACTCATCTTTGGCAAATCACTTTTTGAGAGTGCAACTCCCCTCCGTGCAAAACTTCACTGGCTCCCCATCAAAAGCGAATCAACTTCAAGGTCCACACATTAATCCACAAGATCATCCACGGTGAATCTCCGGACTATATGAAAATCTAGTTGACCTCCCAGCAAGAAACATGTCTGTATCTTCACGAAATTACCTCAACCTGCACTACCCCAACTGTAAAGGACTCAAGTACAAAACTTATTATGGATCCAATTTCTCCTTCCTAAGCAGCCAACTCTGGAATGCCCTACCTAGACCTATCCGATCGATCTATGACCATCTACCATTCAGGAAAGCACTAAAAACCCATCTATTCAAGCAAGCCTACCCAAATGACCCAGACTAATCTTAGGAACCCATCTACCTAACATATACCGAAGAGACAATGGTATTGACCCAAACGGTATCTCCCACCTTACCCCCTCTTCATTGCCATCTCTACCTACCTATCTATTCTATTACTATGTTATGCTTAATTTTTACTATCTAGCAATATTCTGTACTCCCTATTACTGTGTAAGCCGCATTGAACCTGCTTTTAGTGGGAAAGTGCGGGATACAAATGTAATAAATAAATAAATAAATAATATATACATAGGGCTATACTACTGTCTGCCAGGCCAGAACAATCAGACATGTAGGATTAGAACAAGCACTATGAAGCACTATATGTGTTCCTATATAGCAAAGATATATAGGATTAGAATACATGGCATTATCTAGCATTAGCAACCTGATCATAAGATGCAGACTCAGAGTCATTCCAACTTTTGTTGTTAATGCCTATTTGCTGAAGCTACGACCTTGCATACAGACAAAGACTGTTGACAAGGGTCCCAATGTGCTAGAATAACAAGGTTATTATCAACATCAATGTCATGACCAGAACAGCCAAGGACTCTGAAGTCTCCAATACAGTTGGAGCGATGCTGTGGTTGGCAAACTGCACATTGTTTATAAAGCCTCGGCGTCTTTTCAAGGTGACCCCATAAGTGTGGGGCCAGTATCCCTTGAAGCCACAATCTTTGCAGTAAACAAACTTATGGGTGCATCACCCCCAAGGCCAGAATGTACATCATTAGCACAGCTGCAGCCAATGATTTATGTATGAAAAGAGGTTCATAACTGAAACAAGGAGGCTGCCATACTGACATTCTATCCAAGGAGCACACTGTGCTGAAGCTGATTGAACATATAAGGAACAAGCTGCCACTGGCTAGAAGTCTGTATCAGGTGGTATGTGTGTCATGTTCTTTTGTATAAGTGCTGTGGGCTCAGTATGACTCTTTTACTTAGGATTCTAGCTTAGGGATTTAGGTGCATTTACTCTGAGCTGTTTCTATGATAAGACTTCCTGTGTATCTGAGGGTGATAGTATCTGAGGATTTGAAGGCGACGAAACAGTGTGACAAGGCGGTGGCCGTAGCTAGAAGGTTGTTAGGCTGTATAGAGAGAGGTGTGACCAGCAGAAGTAAAGGGGGTGTTGATACATAGTAACATAGTAACATAGTAGATGACGGCAGAAAAAGACCTGCACGGTCCATCCAGTCTGCCCAAGAAGATAAATTCATATGTGCTACTTTTCTTATTTGTACTGTCCTCTTCAGTGCACAGACCGTATAAGTCTGACCAGCCCTATCCCCGCCTCCCAACCACCAACCCCGCCTCCCAACCACCAGCTCTGGCACAGACCATATAAGTCTGCCCAGCATTATCCCTGCCACCCACCACTGGCTCTGGCCCAGCACTATCCCTGCCTCCCAACCACCAACCCCGCCTCCCAACCACCAGCTCTGGCATAGACCGTATAAGTCTGCCCAGCACTATCCCTGCCACCCACCACCGGCTCTGGCACAGACCGTATAAGTCTGCCCAGCACTATCCCCGCCTCCCAACCACCAGCCCCAGCACAGACCGTATATGTCTGCCCACACTAGCCCCGCCTCCCAACCACCAGCTCTGCCACCCATTCTAGGCTAAGCTCCTGAGGATCCCTTTCTTCTGCACAGGATTCCTTTATGTTTATCCCACGCATGTTTGAATTCCGTTACCGTTTTCATCTCCACCACCTCCCGCAGGAAGGCATTCCAAGCATCCACCACCCTCTCCGTGAAAAAATACTTCCCGACAATCTTCTTGAGTCTGCCCCCCTTCAATCTCATTTCATGCCCTCTCGTTCTACCGCCTTCCCATCTCCGGAAAAGGTTCGTTTGCGGATTAATACCTTTCAAATATTTGAACGTCTGTATCATATCACCCCTGTTCCTCCTTTCCTCCAGGGTATACATGATGCCCCTGTATAAGTCGTTGGTGAGGCCCCACCTGGAGTATTGTGTTCAGTTTTGGAGGCCGTACCTTGTTAAGGATGTAAAAAGAATTGAAGCGGTGCAAAGAAAAGCTACGAGAATGGTATGGGATTTGCGTTACAAGACATATGAGGAGAGACTTGAGGACCAGAACATGTATACTCTGGAGGAAAGGAGAAACAGGGGTGATATGATACAGATGTTCAAATATTTGAAAGGTATTAATCTGCAAACGAACCTTTTCCGGAGATGCGAAGGCAGTAGAACGAGAGGACATGAAATGAGATTGAAGGGGGGCAGACTCAAGAAAAATGTCAGGATGTATTTTTTCACGGAGAGAGTAGTGGATGCTTGGAAAGCCCTCCCGCAGGAGGTGGTGGAAATGAAAACAGTAACTGATTTCAAACATGCGTGGGATAAACATAAAGGAATCCTGTTCAGAAGTAATGGATCCTAAGGAGCTTAGCCGAGATTGGGTGGCAGAGCCGGTGGCGGGAGATGGGGATGGTGCTGGGCAGACTTATATGGTCTGTGCCAGAGCCGGTGGTAGGAGGCGGGACTGGTGGTTGGGAGGCAGGGATAGTGCTGGGCAGACTTATATGGTCTGTGCCCTGAAAGGACAGGTACAAATCAAGGTAAGGTATACACAAAAGTAGCACATGTGAGTTTATCTTGTTGGACAGACTGGATGGACCGTGCAGGTCTTTTTCTGCCATCATCTACTATGTTACTATGTTACTATTCTGCTTATAATCGAAATAGAAAAATGCCTATATTGTGACCCAAATTGGGAGATAGACGTTTATCTCACAAAAACGAATAAAGCGGTATAATCGAAAGCTGAATTTGGACGTTTTCAACTGCACTCCGTCGCGGATGCAGACAAAGTTGATGTGGGCGTGTTGAAGGCGTGGTGAAGGCGGAACTGGGGCGTGGTTATCGGGCGATCAGAGATGGGCGGCTTTCGCCGATAATGGAAAAAAAATATGCGTTTTTAGCGAGAATTTAGGGCACTTTTCCTGGACCCTGTTTTTCCACGAATAAGGCCCCAAAAAGTGCCCTAAATGACCAGATGACCACTGGAGGGAATCGGGGATGACCTCCCCTGACTCCCCCAGTGGTCACAAACCCCCTCACACCACAAAATATGCCGTTTCACAACTTTTTATTTTCACCCTCAAATGTCATACCCACCTCCCTGGTAGCAGTATGCAGGTCACTGGAGCAGTTATTAGGGGGTGCAGAGGACTTCAGGCAGGTGGACCCAGGCCCATTCCCCCCCCCCCCCACCTGTTACACTTGTGCTGGTAAATGGGAGCCCTCCAAACTGCCCCCAAAACCCACTGTACCCACATGTAGGTGCCCCCCTTCACCCCTTAGGGCTATAGTAATGGTGTAGACTTGTGGGCAGTGGGTTTTGAGGGGGATTTGGAGGGCTCAACACCCAAGGGAAAGGTGCTATGCACCTGGGAGCTGTTTTACCTTGTTTTGTTTTTTTTGTAAAAGTGCCCCTTAGGGTGCCCGGTTGGTGTCCTGGCATGTGAGGGGGACCAGTGCACTACGAATCCTGGCCCCTCCCACGAATAAATGTCTTGGAGCTATTCGTTTTTGAGCTGGGCGCTTTCGGTTTCCGTTATCGCTGAAAAACAAAAACGCCCAGCTCAAAAAAAGATAAACGTCCATGATTTTGAAAATACGGTTCGGTCCACCCCTTCACGGACCCGTTCTCGGAGATAAACGCCCATGGAGATAGACGTTTCCGTTCGATTATGCCCCTTCACGTCTTTATTCTTGCCTTCTTTGCACATTATCTTTGTTGCTATTGTAAATAAATGCACACTGTGTTTTTATAATACTTGGTTGTGGAGTTAGTTCTTTCTATTATTTAGGGTATAGGGAACATATTTGCTTCTGACACTTCATTCACTAAGGCTGGATTGCCAGAGACCTATCCCTGTTTGAATTTATGCTAAGTGTCAGGTACACCAATAACACCCCAAAAAGAGTTGTATCTGTATGCATTCACAGACAGATTTAGATATATTAACAGAAATCAGAAAAGCTAGCAAATTTGGCAACAATATAATAATGGGTGATTTTATTTACCCCAATATTGACTTAAATGCCACATCAGGGAGTGATAGGGAGTTAAAATTCCTAGACATAATAAATGACTGGTTTTTGGAGCAACTGGTCCAGGAACCAACAAGAGAAGGAGCTATTTTCGATGTAGCCCTTAGTGGAATGCAGGACTTAGTATGAGAGGTGACAGTGTTGGGTCTGCTGGGAAACAGTGATCATAACATGATTATATTTGACTTAATAACTGGAGTGCAGTCACTAAGGAAATCTACTGTAGCAGCATTTAAGTTTTGAAAGGACAACTATGATAAAAAGAAGAAAATGGTTTAAAAAAAAGTTGAAAGGATCAGCTGCAAAGGTAAGGACTTTAAATGAAGTATGGACGTTGTTTAAATGTTGGAAGCCCAAAACACTGTCACATCATCTGCCTCTGTGGTGCAGCTGGGGTATTAGTCAGCCCTTGACAATCCAGAGATATGACTCCACTCTGTCTTTCTGTGGGGACATTCTTTAATATCTTGAAATCATATCCACTAAGAAACACAAATCTCTTACTCCTACTTCCAGGATTCGTCTTTCCAAGGCATTGAGCACTTAATCCTTAAGTTCATGTAGGCCCCCGCCTAGGGGCCTCTGCACCAGAAGGTACACGGTGTAGCCCTCTTACACTATCTGCTACAGAGTTCATATATCTTGTGTCTCTGCCCCTAAAGGTTAATGCAGTCTTTTGGAAAAAAGTTCCTTCACTGGAACAAAGTGCATTCATATATTGGAATAAAGTTCATTTATATACTGGAATAAAGTTCATTCCTGCATGACAGTTCCTCTGCTTTAAACTCAAGCCCTTTGTTCCCTCACCTCCTTGCATGATTAGAGGTTGAAGGTACCCCCACCCTTTAACATACCAGCAACCAAACACCTGGTATCCACCCACATGTGTCAGGCTTGAGCACCTTATCCAGTCTCCCTTAAACCTTCAGGAAACAAAATACAGTCCTTGCAGTAAGCCTCTGGGTTGGTTGAAAACCTCAAACTTCCAGGGCTGTTTTCTAGGAATCTTTCTTCCACATCTGTATTAAGTTAGTGAGAATGGATGCTATAAATTCTTTAAGCTTCTCCCCATTTACCTTGGCCAGGGCAGAAATATACATAGGTTCTGGTTCAGCAGCTACACTCGGGGAAACCTCAGAAACTTCCTCTAAGGGCTGCCACTACATTGGTTCCTCCTCCTGTCTCCTCTCTAGCTGCTTCAAATCCCCTTGATTAGCCCTCCTAAAAAGGTCATAACCCTCATCTTGGGGAGCTTGGGAATTGTAGTGTGTGCTAACCTCCATAGCGGGGTGAGGTGTTCTACCCTGGGGTAGCTAGGAGTTGTAGTCCTTCATGTTCTCAGTGGAGTGGGAAGGTCTAACATCTCGGAAAAGGGCATATGATCTACCTCAGGGAAGCTGGGATTTGTAGTCTCCTAAGTTCTTGGGATACTGCTTGCCCTTCTGGAGTCTTTCCCTTAAGACTTTCCTTCCAGCTCTTCTAGGCTCATCACATCACATATTAGAGCAAAAAGATCATCTTTTAGAATATGGAAAAGAGATCCAAATGAAGAAAACAAGAAGCAATATAAACACTGGCAAGTTAGATGCAAAGCATTGATAAAGAATGCCAAAAGAGAATACAAAGAGAAACTTGCCTTGAAGGTAAATTTTTATAGTAATACATTTTTCAGATATATCAGAAGCAGAAAGCCTGTGAGGGAATCCATGGGATCATTAGATCATCAAGGACAGGACCATAGCAGAGAGGCTGAATGAATTCTTTGCCTCTATCTTTACAGAAGAAAATGTAAGAGATCTACCTGTACCAGAGATGGTTTTCAAGGGTGACGATACAGAGGAGCCAAAATAATCAGAATAATTTACATTGAGGGGCATTTTTGCTATGACGTCTATTTCCAACTTTGGACGTTTTGCAAAAAAGTCCAAAATTTAAATAGGAAAGAAGGTCATTTTCAAAACAGAAAAATGTCTATTTTTTCGAAAATACTGTTTTCGAACAAGGTTTTGTGCTTTGGACGTTTTGTTTTTTGGTCTATTTTCAAAAAAATTAGTAAGTTCAAAATGTAGAAAATCAAGCCATTGGGATGTAGGAGGAGTCAGCATTTTTAGCCAACTGGTCCCCCAGACTTCCCAGTAGAGCAATGTGGCGACTTTGAGAGGGGTCACAGTTTCTACCACAAGTGTGACAGGTAGAAGAAGATAGGGACCTGGGTCCCCCACTCCATAGTCCACTGCACAGACTACCATACTAATCGAGGGATCTGCATGCTGCATGCTGCTCTAATAGACCTGGCTATAACATCTGAGGCTGTCATAGAGGCTGGTATGTCATATTTTTATTCACATTTTTTAGGGTTGGGAGGGGGTCAGTAACCACTGGGAGGTTATTGGGGGGTCATCCCTGATTCCCTCCAGTAGTCATCTGGTCATTTAGGGTCCCTTTTTGTGCCTTAATTTATACAAACAGGTCTACTTCAAAACATCTTAGTTTTATTTTGTTTCATTATGGCTGAAAAATGAGACATGTTTATTGAAGACAACCCATTCAAAAAAAATCAACTTTTAAAAAATCTATTTCTGCACTAGAAGACAATGGAGCTCATTTTCAAAAGAAAAAAAGGTCTAAAAAGTGGCATAAAGCAACATTTGGACGTTTTTCTCAAAAAAGCTTCCAAATCAGTATTTTCAAAACCTATTTTTCAGATGTTTTTCTATGCTGTTCATCTGCAGTGTGTCCAAATCTCAAGGGGTTTGTTAAAGGTGGGACTTGGGCGTTCCATCTGCATTCTCAGGCTGATATTTGCCTTAGGCATCCCTCCTTAAAGATCTATTGAGGGGCAAGCCCCCAAGCTATGGAATTGTCTACCATTAGAGATAGGGCAACAAATCTCATATAAAATATTTAAAATTATGGAAATATTTTAACTTAATGGGTCTATAGTTCAAAGGAGTTAAGACAAAGTAGGATTTGGTTTAAAATGTGGAGGAAATGGGATATTGTAATAGGTTATTGCTATGAATAATTGTGGTTATTTAACTAAGGACTTCTTTTATTAAGGTGGGCTAATGGATTTAGTGAGCGCTGAGAATTAGCATGTGCTAAATGCTAAAATAACCCATAGGAATAAAATGGGCTTGTTAGCATTTAGCATCTGCTAATCATTAGTGTGTTCTAAGTCCATTAGTGTACTTTAGTAAGAGGAGCGCTAACTATTTTAGCTTGTGGGGTTGTATAATAAGGGAATTTACAGAAGTAAAATAGCAAATCAGGCAGACGTGGTCTGTAAATGAATATATTACATTACTATAACACGTGAAAGGATTAAAAACCTAACACAGCCATAATTTTTTTCTCTACAACACTCAGGTGGTCTTTTACTAAAGTTTTAGCTTTGAGTTATCTGCAGCAGGGCCTATAGGAATAAAATGGGACCTGCCGTAGATAACTCAAGTTAGCTTTTAGTAAAAGACCCCCTCAACTGAGAAAGAGAAAAATTGTCTTTACCTTAGTGAGTCTGTTTTGAGACACTATTTTGATTCTTTTTGTGCCTGATGCAGCCTTAGTGGAGGGGAAAACATGGCTGTGTCAGGCATTGTTTTTTTTAACCCTTCCTCTAAGTTTCTTTATAAAATAGGTGTCTACGTGGCATCCAAAGCTAGGCAACCTGTTATAACCTTACTCTCCTAACTTTATTTCCACTTCAAATCCACCAATGCCTAAATGCAGGAGCCTTCAAAGATGAATTAGGAAATCATGTCCAAAGTATCAATTGAAATGATTTGTAATGTTTTTAATTGCTGCAACTGTGATATTAGACTATGTAGGTTACTCTGAACTATTGTCGTTATAGTTATAGATTACTTCCTATCTTTCAAAGGCAGAGGCAACAGATGTTTTCCATCAAAGGGAAAGTATTTTCAGACTACTTTCATTAAACTGTCATTTTGCAATGCGTTTCAATTTCAACCCACTTTCTGGTTTGTTAGGTCTAAGGCAAGTGTGAGATGACTGAAAATGTAGCCATTGTTCCTGATTCATGTGTCTTGCCACAGAGTCTCCAATAGATACCTGTATTGTATTTAGTTTGAGAGCTGTATATGACCACACAATCTTCCTAGTGTAAATAGTAAATACAGCCATAAAGTTTCCCATTTGTCTTCATTTCCAAATTAAAGACTAATGTGCACATGCATTAAAATTGAAAATGGGTCATTGTTGTCAATGAATCAGTAACTTTGATATGTTAATATTGTAGGATACACAGTGCACATAACTGAAAATAGATTTGTTAGTGCTTCCATGACAGACAATGAATAACAAGTTTGAAAGTAACACTGATACGACATCCACAGTAAATAGCAACCATATAATTGAACTACAGTAAATGAGCCTGTAAGACAGAATCATTCTTTTCTCCTCAATATTAGAAAATGAGGTTGTAAGTTGATTTTTGGTGCCTTCATTCTTTAGTGAAACCAATGTTTTTCATTCTAGTAAAACATGATATTACAGTCAAGTAAACAATAGAACTGAATAATCTGTCATGCAAATGCTTATCCTTAAATCTGATGGAAGGAAAATAGATGAAATTATATGGCAACAATTGGTGACTGAATTCCATGGAATAATTATAACATTGGACACAATATCATTGGGTTAAGACACATTAGTGCCAATGTCTTGCTGCCCTTCCCCTCCCCCTTCAGACCCCTCCCTTTGCAGCTGCTCTTTGTTTCTCCCCTTTTTCTACTTAATACAGAAGTTGGAAATTGACACTTTTCAAGTAGAAACAAATGGTTTCATATTTAATTGATTTTGCCTGACAGTGAAGGTTAACATTTTTTTTTAGTTCAATCAATTTTATTGATTATTATGCAGAAAAAAAGAAAACAATGATAAAGCAAATTTAATACCATTGACTAATAGCAAGATAACAAATAGATCTTTGTATACAGACTATATATATATGTACTAATGGCATACTATGCAAGCAATCTGATTTTGGAGTAGGCATTCATTACAGATATTATAGATTAATGCACTTTTAGAAGCAGTACCTGTACATCATTTGTTATTGTTTACTGTTATTAACTGGAAGAATATTTGATCAGTGGAGACCATATTCTATTAAATGCTATAAGGGAACCACTTTTCTCAGCTGCTACTTTTTCATATTTAGCAATTAAACATATTGAATTCCACCACATTTCATGAGATAGCTTCGTAGAATCTTTCCAATTTTGACAGATCAGTTTTATAGTCACTTGGATCAATATGCGTAGCAGTTTAGCCGTATGCAGAGGTATCGAAGCGTTAATACCAAATTACCCTGTTATTATAATTTTGTATGTTAATGAGATCTTTAAGTTTAAGATATGAGAAAGTGTTTCCTCTATACGAGACCAATAATCTTCCAGAAGTGGATAATGATGCAATAAATGGTCTAAAGTTCCGATATGATTATTACATGACCAGCAACAATTGGATGTTTCTTTAGATATTTTAGATAATTTATAAGGTGTCCGCATAGTTCTATGTAATATATAAAATGATGATTGTGTAAGTGCAGATGATTTTGAGGATTTATGTGTTGATGACCATATTTTTTCCCATTGATCTTCAGATAGTTGAGCATTAATTTCTTTATTCCAAATACTCTGTAACGCTAGAGGAGGTCGAGAAGAGTAATCCTGGAATATTTTGTATCAGATGGATGCTGTTTTCTTCCTTTTATCCATTTGTTGACATAGCGTTAAATAGCTTGGTGTGTCTTCCTTTAAAGCATTAATATTAAAGTTAGTTGTGATACAATGTTTAGTTGTAGTCATTGATAGTAGCATTGATTATGTAGATTATAGGTTTCTTGTAGTGTGGAGAAGGGTATCCAATTATGTTTATCCAGAAGTTGATGTATAAAACATATTTTTGCTTCTATCCACTTGGGCCATGCAATGCATTTTCCAGCAATTTTGAGATTTGGATTATTCCATAGATTAATCGAGGTTGTCGATAGTATTGGTATTTTTTACAAGAGTCCAAGGATTTAAATGATGATTGAGATGCTATAATGATGGGATTATATTTTGAATTATGCGTCAATGCCCAAGGTAGTAAGGATGTTGGAATATCTTTAGATATCTTAGCTTCCCATTTTATCCATTGCTGATCTGAGTGATCTTCTTTAGAGGTGATCCATAATGAACTTTGTCTGAGTAAAAAAGCCTTATGATAGTCCAAAAAATTTGGGAAATTAACTCTTCCATGTTGTTTAGTAGACTTGAGATGTTTTAATGCAATACGAGGTGGTTTATTGGACCATAGGAATTTAGACAATATTTGTTCTATATTTTTGTAAGTACTGGGATTTAACATAATTGGTAAGATGCTTAATACATAGTTTACCTTTGGTGCAATCATCATTTTTATGGTGTCCAATCTTTCCCACCATGATAGTTTAAGAGGTGACCATTTTTAGTCATATCGTTAACACAATTTAACAAGTAAGTGGAATTGAGATTGATGGTTTCACTAACATTAGTTCCAAACAAAACACCCAAGTATTTCAAATTAGTAGGTGACCATTTGAAGGGAGACGATGTATATTGATATATTGTATATTGATATATTGATATATTCTAGCTGCCGTATTCATTGGTAGCATTTCTGTTTTGGTAGAATTTAGCTTATATCCAGATATCGCTCTATAATATGAGGAATTGATGATGGGGTAGTGTATAATAAAACATCATCAGCATATGCAGAAAGTTTAGCTGATAAATTATCTATCTCAACACCTTTAATATTATCTGATTGTATGATTTTTAACAGTAAGGGTTCTAAAGCAATATTAAATAATAAAGGAGATAGAGGACATCCTTGTCTTGTACCTCTAGTCGGTCTAAATGATGGGAGTATTGTCCGTTTATGAATAATTTGTTGGATGGGTAAGTGTATAATACTTTGATCGTTTTTAAGGCGTTATGTGTAAATCCAAACCATTACGAAAACAGAACGAAGCCTTGCGATCTGCAGGGCTTCGTTCTGTTTCTGTGAGTCTGACGTCCTGCACGTTGTACGTGCTGGTCGTCAGACTCAGAAACCAAATGAAGGAAGAAGACTTCAGCTGGCGGGGGTTGGGGGTCCCCTGCCAGCAAAGGTAGGCGATGGCATGCGGGGGTCGAGATGGTCGTCGGCAGGGGGAGGTCAAAGTTGTTGGAGGTGGTGCTGGTGGCTGGTAGGGGTGTTGGCAATGGCAGCGGGGGGGGGTCGGTGGCGGCAGAGGGGGGGCTAAAATGTGCCCCCTCACCTCGGCTCTGCCCCCCCTACCGCTGAAGTCTGGCTATGCCGCTAGTGTGCGCTCACTACCAATGATCCACCCATGATGCCTATATACGCTAGTATTCAGGAATCTACCGCAGGGTTGACCAAGGGGATATCACTGGTGGCTGGCTCCTAGGTAAACAGTAAAGGGATTCCTAACCCCCATATTCACTCTCCTTCCTAATGTCACCACACTCTCTCCCTCAAGACACCCCCAAAACCAAAGGTCTCCAAACCAACCAATACACACCCCTGTCTATGATTCTTGTTCCCCCCATAGGTAACATAAGCTACCCCCTGTGAACCTGGCTCATGACTCCCAATATCCACCCAAAAATGAGGAAATAAAAGCCATAAGAACACCCACACCATCATCAAACAGAACTTGAGCCAGCACAAAAATAGAATTAGATATCTTGACCATTCTGGAAAGGAGCTCCTCTACAGTCCATAAAAGGTCACCAAGATCTTAATAGCCTGCTGTATGCTGCAAAACTTGGCATAGCAACAGCCCCAGCCATTCTTTTATATCCCACCACCACCACCTCCCTTTCCCCTCCTCCTCCCCCAGCACACACACACACTTCACACATCCTTTCTCAACCACCACAGCATGTTAATTAAGAGCCTTGCAAACCTACCTTATTCTCCCCCTCCCCTTCTAGGGGCCACTTCTCCTACCCATCCCTCTAGCTGCTAGGGATAGTCCAGGTCTTGCAGGAGCAAATACAGTGTAAGAGTCCTCCCTTGTGCAGATCCCACTGCCTTCTGAGATGTCAGGAGATGCAGCTGCCTCTCCTGCTGCATGGAAATCTGGCCACTTGATTGGCAATGAGGTTGAGCTACTGCTGGGTCCTGCACACAGCAATGCAGTGTGTGCTGCCCCCAAGGGACCTGGCCTCAAGGTTGAGTGGTCTGGAGGGCACAGTAACAGAGCCACAGATGCCTTGGAGTAGCCAGCCCCAGGCAGAAAGTGTATGTAGAAAGGGGAGAACGGAGGGGAGAAGGCACCTAAAAAATTAGAGACACACTGGTCGTTGAACTGGTGACCTGAGTGCTCCCACATCTAGGCACTATCCACTACTCTATACTGAATTGCTACAACATGGGCCCTAATAGCCAGCTTTTCAGCCTGTGGTCTGGTGTGCCTTCTTATCCCCTCTCCCACCTCTTGGAGAACCTCTAGTGCAGAACCTCCTCTCCCACCCCTTGGAGAACCTCTAGTGCAGAACCTATCAGCCCCCCCCCCCCCCTCCAGTGTCCATACTGGCAAATATATCCTGCACATCTCTCTCAGACAGATTTCTTGGGCATTTCCTCACCACCTAAGGGGCTGGGGAGTCACCATGGCCTGGCAGGGGAATATCTGGCCTAATTTCTCATCTCATGAGAGGCCCCACTCACATATGCCCTGCAGCCATGAGCTGGGAGAAGTGACTGGAAAAGGATTTCACAATCATGTGTGCCCCTCCCCTGTGGAACCTAGTAGCAGCTTCCATATACCTTGCACCTGAGTCAAGTGCTGGAGTGGCCAACCTAAGTTCAACTGCTACTTCTGGTTGTGGCAGACCACAAGACATTACCAGACACCACTTTTCTGACTATTACAGGCATGGCATAATGGTTAGGGGTGTGGTCTGGGATCCTGGGGATGGTAGGTTTGAGTCCCACTGGGGCGTCTTGTAATAAACAGTATATTGGATCCCTCTCCATTGGATAGCCCTTTAATTGAACACTTGACATTAAGAAGGAACTGCTCTGATTGTGGACACTGAGGGCCCTTTGGACACTTCTCTCCCCCATCTCTAACCCCCCCCCCCCCCACATGCCGGCAGGCATAACAGCTATTTCAGGATGGGGATCTGCTGCTGTGACCTCCTGCCTAACTGCCTGGGGGGGCTCTTCCTGCACCCTTTTTCCCTCCCCAGTAGGGACATGTCCCTCCAGGGGTCCTTTGCTTCCAGATGGTGCTGGGTATGCCCCTGTTGTGGGGTGAGGGACACCTCCCAATAGCCAGGGTCAATAACACTTCCTTTCAGGCCCTCTCGGCAGTAGTGGTCCAGTGAAGGCTGGTCTGTGGCAGGCTGAGCAGCAGTTAGAGGGTGACCTGTGTGTTTAAAAGGTTTCCAATTGAAATCAACAGATCCTACATGGCTTGCTTAGTGGTGCAGCTGGCAGTAGGTTCGGCGCACTCTCAGTGGTCAGGACAGCTAGAGCATGATAATGACCCTCGTACTATCTATCACAGCTGACCACACCTTCTCCTACCCCTGTCATGCCCAGACTTTGCCCACTGCTGTGTACGGCATCTAACATGGTATTTTTTTATCACAAAAGCCCCTGTTTTAGCACAGTAGACAATAGACTGCCCTGCACTGCTATCTACCATGCTGATAACACAATGCTAGCTGCTTAACGCAGCTTAGTTAAAGGGACCCTAAATTATTTTCTCAGATATATGGAACAGCAGTGGCATTGGAACCTTGCCTTCCCTGGTTCACAGCCTGTTGCACTAATCACTAAGCAACACCTCAATTTCAAATAAATAAAGAAAAAGAAAACCTCCAAGTTAATTTGCTTAAGTGATTTATGGATGCTATAGACATTTTGCATGAGTTAAATTTTGCAAATATTACTTTCTGAAAAAAAAGTGTAAAAGTCTAAAAATCAACTAAAAACAAACTCAAAATGATATAAAAACATACGATTTTTTTTCCATGTATGCTTCTAGCATTTACATACCACTATGGAACAGGCATCATTTTAATAAGGCACTCCCAGTCCTCAAGGGCTGTCAATGAGTCAGGTTTTCAGAAAATCTCTAAAGAATATGGATAAGAGAGACTTGTATACAACAGAGGGTGTATGCTTGTCAATCTCTCTTATACATGTTCATTAGAGATATCCTGAAAATCTTGAGCCCTTTGTGTTCCTTGAAGAATGAGAGTAAATATCATTGTAATCAGGTAATATCCATGTAGAAAGTGAGGTTGTTGGTGGTAGGAAGGTCTAATATAATTATTATAAAGCATGACAAAAAACTAGGATTCATATTGTGTAGAGAGCTTGAGCATCTATAAAGCAGTAAGGAAACAAAAATCTAACATTTTAAGAGTGAATTTTAAGAAGGACTGATAAAACCTTAAAAATTAGTGAGAATGTGTTAAGTTTTGCTTTTGATCTGGCAGCTTCCTTCTGTCCCCTCTTTGACCTTCCAATTCAGACAGAAGGGATGAAATCGGGCATCATGAGCTTATATTCACTACTACTCAGGCATCCCCCTCTCCCCTTTTATATTCCTTTACAACTTACTTTAGTCCAATGATGGCAGAGATGGTCCCCTTCAGAGACTAACACAAGCACAGCGAAGGTGACTAGAAAAATGGCCAGACAATGTTAAAAAAGTTCAAATATTTATTAACATCCAAGACTCAACATGGACCATGTTTCAGCCTAATAGGCCTGCATCAGGAGTCTTCTGAGATGTTTGTAGACGGATCCATCTGTCATCTAAAGCACAGATTGAATACTTCAGAATCCAACATTCGATACTTTCCCAGTTAGGAAAGTGTGTTCTCAATTGCATTCCGTATTGGACTGATAATTGCTCTGTACTGAGTGAGAACTGGTGGTGTGCCACAGCTCCATATGGCATACAGCGCACACAGAGTGTATTCAATTCATACTTTAGACGACAGATGAATCTGTCTACAAACATCCCAGGAGACTCATGATGGAGGCCTTCTAGGCCTGTGTCGAGTCTTGGATGTTAATAAATATTTGAACTTTTTTTAACTTCATCTAGCCATTTTTCTAGTCACCTTCACTGTACTTGTATTTGTCTTGTGGATTGCTATGTCAACCCCTACAGAGATGCATGCATATTCATTGTGGATATCTTTGTGAAAACCTGCAATCATGCATCCAAAATCAGGTCACTAAGGGACAATTCTATACCTGGGCATCAAATTTAGGCACAAAAAGTAGATGGGTGGATAATGCACCTATTCTATAAAAAGTAAACATAACTTTTTGTTATGGAATACAAGTGTAAGGCAGCATCAACATGCCCACATTTAGGCATATCCATTAACACCAGGTCTTTGGCTGGTGTAAATGTTAGCAAGTAACTGGGAGTTCTGCCTGTGTGTATATCTCCTTTGCGGTTATTACCTAAGACAGTTGCTGTGCATACTTTAAAGAATGTCACTGAGCGCATTATTACCATTTATGCATGTAAGCGTGCATTCACCCACTAGTATTTTATAAATTTATGCATGCAAAGGACACGTAAATTGTTATAGTAACTATAGCGCTCAATTTCAAAAGAGAAAAATGCCTCAAAAGCAGCACGATTTGAGGCAGTTTTCTCCACAGTTCATCTAAATTGCAAGGAGGCATGTTGGGGACATGTTTTGGGCAGGCCCAGAATTTGGACGTTTTTCATGGATAATGGAATAAGATAAAAAAAATCTAGGGCAAAAACTGGGATGTTTTTATCTGGACCTGTTTCAATCACAACTAAGCCTCAAGAAGGTGCCCTAAGTGACTGCTGGAGAGATTAAGGCATGACCTCCCTCTTAATCCCCCAGTGTTCACTGACCCTCCTCCCCCCATCCCCACCCCCACCCCAAAGATGTGGCAGTGACAGTACATACCAGGCTCTGTGACAGCTTCGGATATTATGGAAATCCTGTTAGAGCAGCAAGCTGCTCTCAGGAGTAGGCTAGAGGTCAGTGCAGTGGACTATAAAGGGATCCAGGTCCATATCCCACTCTAACAAGTACACTTGTGGTGGAAATTGTGAGACTTCCAAAACCCACAAAATACCAACTATACTTATAGATAGGAGATACCTGCTGACCTGAGGGATTTTATAGTGGTGTACAGTCAGGTACAGTAGGTTTGTAGGTATTCCTGGAGGGCTCATAATACAAAATAAGGGTGGTAAGGTGGGATTTGTAGCTGGGTCCCTTCATGTGAAGTCCACTACACTGACCACTAGACTGCCCCTCTGCTTTGCTGGGATGTCTATGTGGCCTGTTTACTAGGAATGATGCCATAGAGACATCCCTATGGCTTGCTTTTGTGTGTTTTCCTCTAGGACTTTTTATTTAATGGCACTTAAAGAAATACATACTGAGCACAAAAATATCTGTAAAATTGTGATTTTCAAAATAAAAAAATGTTTTTCTGGTTCAAAAATTGCTATGTTCAGGATGAGAATTTTAGACATTTTCAGCAAAACATCTACAATTGGACTTGGACATCATATCGGAAATGCCCCGCTGTGGCTCCCATTATGGCATATCCAGTCCTGACAAATCCAGAAAGTGATAACACCCAAGCGGAAAATCTAATTCAGGTCCATCTGCAATTTTTTTTTTCATTTGATAAAGAAAGGTGATTAAAATATTTTTAAAAGACCCATTTAAAGGAATGTTATTGCATAGCAATGCTAGACATTGGAGTTAAAATTATTCATGCCCGTGCCAGAAATAAATATGATCAGCTCTGAGGGTTCGCAGAAGTGTATAATGGCACAAATGTACTTGACTGAATCAGTGCTAAGAGGAATGGATAGTATTAGTGCAGTGTTTATGCTGACTCATTTTCTGTTGCTCTAATCACTAGGCAACCCCTCAATTTCAAATAAATACTTAAAGAAAGAAAAGAAACTCCAAATTAATTTGCTTAAGTTGATTTATGGATGCTATAGACATTTTACATGATTTAAATTTTGCAAATATTACTTTCTGAAAAAAGTGTAAAAGTCTAAAAATCAACTAAAAACAAACTCAAAATGATATTAAACATATGATTTTTTTCCATGTATGCTTCTAGCATGTACACATCACTATGGAACAGATGTCTTTTTAATAAGGGGGTTTATTATTATTATTATTACTACTACTACAATGGAAAACACTCAGCAAAACCTGGATAATGCCCTTTAATTTGTTCTCCTCAAGTGAAAAATATATTCTGTGACACACTTCCTAAAACCTTACCACAATAAATCCAAATAGTTTAAAAAGAGATTGAATACTGCACACTGTATGCAACAAGAATTCATTTGGAAAAGAGCTGAAAAAGTGAAAGTATGCTGACATATATAATTTGGTTTCAGATGTATAATGCTGATAGTCAAAACCAACTTTGCAACCACTGCACTTTTCACAAATGTTTGCTACAAAAAGCAGCCTATCTTCAGTTTAATAGACTTTATCTGTAATTGTCCTTTGCCAGTTTGTATTGCTATACACTTTCAATGTTTCCAAGTCTTTTCTCTCTTTTACTTTATGTCCTTTCTAGGCAGGTTAGTTCATGCCAAATTATTTAAGTACGTATTCCACAAATATTTATTATTATTAAAAGATTGCCCTTGCCTATCCTTACATTGATGAATGGCAGAGGTGGTAGGAGCTCAGCTTTTCTGTTTCTAGTGCCTGCTTTGGTAAGGAGACCCCATTACTGCAGTTCTAGTTCTTAAAAATGCAGAACTTGGGGCAAAATCAACCTATAGCATAACATGTTATGTAATTAAAATGTAATTTATAGAGAACATACCACCTATCTCAAGAATATTTTATTTGCCAGTGACATAGCTTCAAGCTTCACAGATTTCAATGGACAGTTTGGATTTAACAGAATTTTTAGAGAGAGATCAAATTTGCTGTCCCTGTGCTGACAGCAACGCTTTTGATTACACTTCCATACTACTACTACTACTACTACTTGACATTTCTAAAGCGCTACTAGGGTTACGCAGCGCTGTACAATTAACATAGAAGGACAGTCCCTGTTCAAAGGAGCTTACAATCTAAAGGACAAATGTACAGTCAGTCAAATAGGGGCAGTCTAGATTTCCTGAAAGGTATAAAGGTTAGGTGCTGAAAGCAACATTGAAGAGGTGGGCTTTGAGCAAGGATTTGAAGATGGGTAGGGAGGGGGCTTGGCGTAAGGGCTCAGGAAGTTTATTCCAAGCATAGGGTGAGGCGAGGCAGAATGAGCGGAGCCTGGAGTTGGCGGTGGTGGAGAAGGGTACTGAGAGGAGGGATTTGTCCTGTGAGCGGAGGTTACGGGCGGGAACGTAAGGGGAAATGAGGGTAGAGAGGTAATGAGGGGCTGCAGACTGAGTGCATTTGTAGGTAAGAAGGAGAAGCTTGAACTGTATGCGGTATCTGATTGGAAGCCAGTGAAGTGACCTGAGAAGAGGGGTGATATGAGTATATCGGTTCAGGTGGAATATAAGACGTGCAGCAGAGTTCTGAACAGATTGAAGGGGGGATAGATGGCTAAGTGGGAGGCCAGTAAGGAGTAGGTTGCAGTAGTCAAGGCGAGAGATAATGAGAGCGTGGACTTCCATTGGACGTGAATAGAGATTGGCTCTTAAGGATGTTCTTTAAAACCAAGAACTGCATTTTTATGAATTCCAGAATACATTCCCTAATGTTTCTAAATCTACTCAGAAGTACAAGCAATTTCTCTTACTTCGTCCTCCTGTGCTACAATTTGGAGGCCTTTTCTTTCTTTGTTTTCCAAATAAATGCTTGATACAGATAGAAGGATCTAGTCATATATTTTTATGAGTCTCGACAATTGTCTATGTTCCTAGCTAATAAAACTGTTGCTAGCCCAATAGTGGTTCCACAGGAAGCTATAACTGACCCACATGTGGAGAGAGGGCCAGTGATTATTATCAATGAGTGCCCTCAATAGTCAGTTTCCTTTCACTTTTTAACAATTTTCCTTTGTATGACTTCTCCCTCAATCTGAGGTCTAGTAGAGAAGAGTTAAATTATTGTTGCCTATTGTATGATTTTTTTTCTTTTATTATTTATTTATTGTAACTCCTCTTTTTTCTTATGCAAGTGTAATAATTGTAAATTTATGTTAAAATCAATAAAGATAACATTTTTAAAAACAAAAGAGGTCTTTTACTAAACCGCGATAGCATTTTTAGCACGCAATAGAAATCAGCTGGCGATAAATGCCAAAATATCCATAGGAATAAAAAGGACGACATTTATCTCCATCCTGAAGACCCAGTGTTGCTTTTTTTCTGTTTCTTCTCATAGGAATATAATGGCCATCTCGGCATATACCACCAACTGATTTCTACCACGAGCTAATAACGCTATCACGGCCTAGTAAAAGACCTCCTAAAGTAATCTAATATAATAAAACGCACCCTCAACGTTCTGAGGACAATGTTCTGAAGCCATGAAGCCATCTGACGTCACTCCCAGGCTGAAGGTTTCGTGGATTCGTGGTGTGAAGCCTTCAAGCCAGCCAGCCGTCTCTGCCCCGCCCTCGCGTCAAACGTCATGACGTCGAGGGCGGAAAAAAAAAAAAAAACAAATCCGGCAGCGAAGCGTCAGGGAAGGAGGCGGCGCTCCCGACGTCTAGCCTTCCCTTCGCTGTGTTCCGCCTTCTTCTGACGTCAAGGATGACGTCAAAAGAAGGCGGAACACAGCGAAGGGAAAGCTAGACGTCGGGAGCGTCGCCTCCTTCCCTGACGCTTCGCTGCCGGAACCGCCACGGAGGTAGATTTAAAAAGAAGAAAAAAAACAAAAAGGGATGTTGGGGGGAGAGAAGAGGGTGGCCAGTAAAGAAGAACAATGGGAGCGGGAGGGCAGGGGAGAAACGACAGCATGGATGCGAAGGGGGGGCATGGATGCGAAGGGGGGGGCATGGATGCGAAGGGGGGAGGGAAAGAGGGCGGCCCAGGCTGGGACATGGGAGAGAGAGGAGCGTGGATGCGAGGGGGGGTCATGGAAGGGAGAGAGGGGACTTGCTGGAAAAGGATAAATGGAGGTGGCAGGGGACAGAGGAGCATGGATGGCCATGGATTGGGAGGGCAAGGCTCAGGGAGAGAGGGGAATTGCTGGATAGGGATGAATGGAGGGGACAGATGGGCATGGATGGATATGGATTGCAGGGCAGGCCTCAGGGAGAGAGGGGAATTGCTGGATAGGGATGAATGGAGGGGTCAGGTGACAGAGGAGCATGGATGGGCATGGATTGGAAGGGCAGGACTCAGGGAGAGGGGAATTGCTGGATAAGGATGAATGGAGGGGACAGATGGGCATGGATAGATATGGATTGCAGGGCAGGGCTCAGGGAGAGAGGGGAATTGCTGGATAGGGATGAATGGAGGGGGCAGGTGACAGAGGAACATGGATGGGCATGGATTGGGAGGGCAGGGCTCAGGGAGAGAGGGGAATTGCTGGAAAGGGATGAATGGAGGGGGCAGGGGACAGAGGAGCATGGATGGGCATGGATTGGGAGGGCAGGGCTCATGGAGAGAGGGGAATTGCTGGATAGGGATGAATGGAGGGGACAGATGGGCATGGATGGATATGGATTGCAGGGAAGGCCTCAGGGAGAGAGGGGAATTGCTGGATAGGGATGAATGGAGGGGACAGGTGACAGAGGAGCATGGATGGGCATGGATTGGGAGGGCAGGGCTCAGGGAGAGAGGGGAACTGCTGGAAAAGGATTAATGGAGGGGGCAGGGGACAGATGGGCATGGATTGGGAGGGCAGAGCTCACACTCTCTCTCTCATATACAATGTCTTTCTGACTCTCACTCTCACACACTCTGTCTCACACTGTATCACATTCACTCTCTATGTGCCACACAGTCACTCACACACTCGCTTGGTCTCATACACTCACTCTCACAGAGAATCTGTGTCTCACACACACTCTCTCTCTCGCCCACACACACACACTCTCTCTCACACTGTGTCTCACATACACACTTGCACACACTCTCATTCTCACACACACACTCTCTCACAAACACACTCACACCCAGACTCACTCTCTCTCTCACACACTCACACTTTCACTCTGACTCTCAAACAGTCACTCTCACATACACTCTCCCAAACATACACACTCCGAGGAAAACCTTGCTAGCGCCCGTTTCATTTGTGTCAGAAACGGGCCTTTTTTACTAGTTTATACATAAAGAATACTTTTTAAACAAAAAAACTAGAAGAACATATTCCAAGCTAGATGTTTTGCATTACACTAGAGTTAAAGATATATGAAACACTATACCCTACTTTTTTTTTTTTTTTTTTTTTTTTTTTTTTTTTACTTCTCTTTTATTAATTTTTAACAATCATATACATTTATGAGTGATAATACACTAAAACAAAATCTTACAACAAAGAAATAATACATTCAAAAAACTCAATAATATGTTACCTATCGTCCACAAAGATAGGAAAAAAAATGATCCAAGAAAAAGGAAAAAGGTCTTTATGCTTAATTTAGCAAATTTCACTAATAATAATCAAAACGAGCTGCTTAATTCCTGATTGGGTAACTCCAATCTGTCATACAGTGTTACATATGTGACTAAACTTGTACATTGACTTCTTCTCTGCTCTTTAGGAAATCCTCCAACTGGTTTGGGTCAAAAAATTGATATTGTTTAGATTGGAATTTTATTCTGCATATACAGGGATATCTCAGAAGGAAATCTGCACCAAGTGCTATCACCCTTGATCGTAATAATAAAAACATCCTACGTCTCTTCTGAGTTTCCCTGGACAAGTCAGGAAAAACTCTAACTTTTGAACCCATAAACAGAGAATCCAGATGTCTCAGGGAAAGTTTGAGCACTGCGTCTCTATCAATTTCCAATGCAAATGTGACCAATAAAGTGGTCCTCTGAGTTATAACCTCAAGAGAAGATTCTAGGAATGTAGTGAGATTCATTGCACCTTGTACAGGTAATTCGTTTGATGTTTTCACATCTGTTTGAATATAATAAGCTCGTGTTATAGGTGGCAATGAACTCTCTAACATTCCCAGAATTTCCATTAAGTATTTTCTAGCCATTTGAATTGGCACAACTAAAGGAGATCTAGGAAAATTTATAAACCGCAAAGTAAGTCTCTTAGAGTGGTTTTCTAAATACTCCAGGCGTCTTAGGGTAGAATTCTTGTCTTTAATTAAAGCTTGTTCCACCAAGTCCAGTCTCTCCATTTTCTCAGACAATTTCTTAGCCTCGGAGGCTTGGAGTTCAAAAGTCTGTATTTGATCTAACACAGTCTCTGAAAGAACTTTAATTGTTTCCATATTTTTCAAGATTAAAGATTGTAGAGCAGATTGGGTCGCAGAAGTTAGGTCCCACAGTGACTCTAATGTCACTACGGCTGGTTTTGATACAATTCCCACTGAAAAATCCGGAAGAGGAGCCTTTGAAACCTGCTCCAGGGTACTCACATTTTTAAACAAAACGCAAGCTGCTGACATTCCCGCTCCTTGCTGCTCATCGGGTCCAGTTGTCCTCTCAGGCCGGCTCCCTCCCCGTTCTCCATGCATTCCACCTGGGATCATGGCGTCAGGGCTAGCACTCAAAGTTTCTATACCGGGTTGTGGGGGTGCCGCACGTTCGGCGGGGCTGAGGGAAACCCCGTCTACACTGCCGTCTGGCGTCAACGCGCCAGCTCCGGCAGAGGGAGTAGACGCCGAGGCAGGACCGAAGGAAACTCCGAAATGCTGCAGCGTCGGTTGGTGAAGCTGGGGCGTTCCGCCCGGGACTTGGGGAGCCTCCCGAACTCTTCCTCTCCTCTTCCCCATCATAGACGGGTGAGACGCTTTCACCAAGGTAGGCTGGGGCACTATCGGAGCGCGTCCGGCTAAGCAGCTCTAACCGTCGCCATCTTGGATCTCGGTCCATACCCTACTTTTTAAGACTGCATAAAATATGCCAGTTTTCAGGTGCGAGGTGCCTGTCTCATTGTATTTGAATACTGAATTGTTATGCAGCTGCTATTATGCATGAGCCCTTACACATTTCATAATAAAGGCATATGCTCGTTCTCAGTTTGTAGTAGGATGGGCTGAATTTACTAAAAGGTTGTCCTGTGGAAATGCATGGTAATATTGTTAATGCATGTTATTTTATCTCATGTCCCAGTTTATGCAATTGGACCTCTTTATTAATAATACACATTAATGATAGCACACACTATCATAGTAGTGTACATTAGGGGAGTGCAGCCAGAAAGTTATCATTTTGTGTCATTTCCTATGTCATTTCTGGAAATGTTCATTTTGTTTGTAATTTCTTCTGCTTATATTGTCATGAGAGTGGTGCCGTTAAGAGTATGTACTCTTCTGAAACAGCGTTCGCTCTTTTGAAAAAGGACACCCTGGAGCCAATTTTCAGACCACTGGAGGCAGCTCGCATAAGTGCCATGGTCAGTGCTGAACCTGGATATTCAATGTTGGGTTGTTTTCCGTGACTGGCATTAAATATTGGGTTTTTTTTATTTGGTCGGCGCTAACTTAACCGACTAAAGGGTCCTTTTACCAAGCTGCAGTAAAATGGGCTCTGCGGTAGTGGTAGGGGCCATTTTTCCCTCATGCCAGGGGCCTTTTTCCAGCAGTGGATAAAAATCCCCTAAAAAAATGACCAGCAAGTAAGATTACTCTTACCGCATGACCATGTGGCAGGAAACACTTACCACCACCCACTAAGGTGGCAGTGAGGACTCTTGCAGTAACACGGTGGTAACCGGGCAGCACATGGTGCTTTCTGATTGCTGCTGGGTTAGTACCATCTTTTGTTTCGATAATACGGTTTGTGCCGGGCAAATGCATCACATTTGGGCAGATTTGAGCTGGGCAGTACCAGTTGTTTTCAGCGATAATGGAAACCGAAGGCGTCCAGCTCAAAAATGAACAAATCCAAGGCATTTGGTCGTGGGAGGGGCCAGGATTCGTAGTGCACTGGTCCCCCTCACATGCCAGGACACCAACCGGGGACCCTAGGGGGCACTTGTAACAATTTTAAAAAAATTAAAATACCTCCCAAGTCTATAGCTCCCTTACCTTGGGTGCTGAGCCCCCCAAATCCCCCCAAAACCCACTGCCCACAACTCTACACCATTACCATAGTACTTATGGCTGAAGGGGGGCACCTAGATGTGGGTACAGTGGGTTTTGGGGGGTTTGGAGCGCTCCCATTTAGCAGCACAAGTATAACAGGTAGGGGGATGAGCCTGGGTCCACCTGCCTGAAATCCACTGCACCCACTAACAACTGCTCCAGGGACCTGCATACTGCTGTGATGGAGCTGGGTATGACATTTGAGCCTGGCATACAGGCTGGAAAAAAAGTTTTGACAGTTCTTTTTTTTGGTGGGAGGGGGTTAGTGACCACTGGGGGAGTCAGGGGAGGTCATCCCCAATTCCCTCCGGTGGTCATCTGGGCAGTTGGGGCACTTTTTGGGGACTTGTTCGTGACAAAAAAGGGTCCAAAAAAAGTAACCCAAATTCTCGCTTCTAGCGCCCTTCTTTTTTCCATTATCGGCCGAGCTCGCCCATCTCTCCTCGGCCAATAAACATATCCCAGTCCCGCCTTCACCACGCCTCCGACATGCCCCCGTCAACTTTGTCCGTTCCCGCGACAGACTGCAGTTGGAGGCGTCCAAAATCAGCTTTCGATTATACCGATTTGGGCACCCATGAGAGAAAGGCGCCCATCTCCCGATTTGGGTCAAAATATGGGCGTCTTACGCTTTCGAAAATAAGCTGGTTAATGACATAAAGGAAAATTTTGTGATTTTTGCTCTTATTCTTTTGCCAACAACAAGAAACATTATAATATATGTTGTTGCTATTTGACACATGATTTTATTTTATTTTTTATTTGTTTTATATTTTGTAGCCAGTGGCCTGTATTATCACTAAGTATATAGCACCAAACAGGGAGCTGGAGCATTGATATAATCTGTGCCTTTGAACTTGAAGATGATGTAATAGAGTGGGAATGGGTTTTCAAGTTGGCCCTGATCGTTAAGAGGTTTCTGAGGAGGAGATATGATGCCATGGGTATTATAACTAGTGATGCTTTGGAGGCAGGGACAGATCCCCACATGGGTCAATTGGGCCCAGGCTTAGAGGCCAAAATGTCCAGGGTGCCCTTCTTATTATCAAGGCAGACTTTGCATATCAGCCTACCTGTACAGTCTAGTGGTTGTGCCTTTCAGGAACGTGCTAAATCTATTTATAAACTCTGCTGATTCTCTGATGTTCACCATTTATTTATGCTTGTGTCAAAATACTATATAACACTAACAGTAACTTGACCAAGTAAAATATTTTCTTTACTTCCATCTATCACAATTTATGTAGTCTACATTATGCAACCTACTTTCTCTTATGTCATTTACATCATTTGTCATTCAGTGATATGGTTCAAAACTTTATTTTCAGAGATTCGCCCGACACAGACTGTGTTTCGCCCACAAGGGCTGCGTCAAGGGCTAATAGTCCAAGCAGGACATGAGATTGAAACGTAAAAAACCAGCAAGGTGCTTTCCTCAAACAAGGTGAGGACATCAGCTCAATACACAGGGTAAGTCCGGTCACATCTCTCAGTCTGTGTCAGGCGAATCTCTGAAAATAAAGTTTTGAACCATATCACTGATTGATCTGCTTTGTTTGTCTCCACATTGGATTTTGCAGATCGCTTGCCATCTTGTTTCTTAGGTACATCATTTGTCATTGACATTTTGTCAGTTGTCAATACGGGGACCCCACAGTTTTGACTGTGAGGGTGTATAACATTGACTGAGTCAGAGGAAGGAATACATGGATAATAGGTATAAAAAGGTGGGGAGGGAGGGGTGGGTAAGAAAGGAGGAATGGGAAGGAAGGGTTGAAAGGGTTAATGGTACATTATAGTAGGATAGCAACTAGAAAGAAGCGGATTGGAGGATTATGAATGGTGTTTGATTGGTGGTTGGCGTGGAGATAGCTTGGGGACAGCTGAAACGTTTTGGCGGATTTTTGTTAATCTTTGGGTAGGCAGGAGCGGGTGTGGGTGGCTGGGGTGGTTAGGAAATTTTACCCATCCCTACCCACCCTATTGGTCTTATACATCTGTTGTCTTGGTTTGTTATGTTTTGTTTGGTGTTAGGAGTGGGTTGGGGTGGGTTAATATTTTGTTGAGGTTGAATTTTCTTGTCTGGGGTTTGGGAGTGGGGGGGGGGAGTTGGTCACAGCTTGTAGTCAGTGGGATTTAAGGAGAGAAAGAGGCTTCAGATGCGATGAAGTTAATGTTTGGTTAAAACACGTTTGATTAAAGAGTAACTCGTGGGCAGAACCGCCATGAGTGAACTGTGGCTTGACGGTACCGTGAGTCACATGGACTGAAGGGGGGTAATTGGGGATAAGGTACACAGCTAGTTTCGTTACCGAATGGCTCCGAATTGTTCAAAACCGCTCTGGTGATGCCAACATTTTACTGGAAGAAGTTAATGTATTGTGTTAAAGTAATATCACAGAATTATATAATTTTAATAAAGCTGTGGCCAAATTTATGCCAAAGACACGTAGTGTTATTTGTTGAAGATAGGTGAAGTTTGGGAAAATGAATGATGATGTGCGAATGTCAATGTTATATTATTGTTAAATGGACCGTAAGCATTTAAGTGGCACTGCTAAGCACAAACATCAAAAAGAAAAAGATAGGAAATAATCAGAACTGTTAACAAAACTCAGAATTGTTAACAAAATGTGAAACCAATGTCGTCTTTTGGATTTGTGTCTTTGTTGGTGGATTATGGCCAGAGCCCCCTGCTGACAATAGATCAGGCAAGAGATGAATCTGATTGGTTTGCTCAGGGCCCACAAACTTGTGATCCATCCTTGTTTGGAGGGAAAATTGTATTTTTTTTTCTCTTTTCTGCCTATCCAAAGCAAGCTGAGAGCTCAGCAGACAGGAGGCTCTGACTTTGTGGAGGGTTGGGCATCTAGCATACTACCAACTTGGAGCAAATTACAAAAGAAGGAATAGGATGGCAGAGAAGGAGTTCCTGAGAGCAGTGGATGTCGGTGGGTTGATGGTGGGGGCCCAGATTTATAGCTGCCCCTACAGTAGCACTTAGATGTGCCTCAGAGCAGGTATAAATTCCAATGTCCGAAGTTCATGATGCAGATGTGAATTCCCTATGTGAAATAGAGAATAAAGGTGGCAGAGAGTGGCGGTAAATGGAATCTGCTCGAAGTAAAGGCAGGTGAGCAGTGGAATTCCTCAGGAGTCAGTGCTGGGGCCTATTCTGTTTAATATTTTTATGGGAGATATTGCTGAAGGGTTGGAAGGAAAGGTTTGTCTTTTTGCAGATGACACGAAAATAGCCAATAGAGTGGATACCCTGGAGGAAGTAGAAACGATGAGAAGGGATCTCCGAACGTTAGAAGAATGGTCGAGGGTCTGGCAGTTAAAATTTAATCACGTTGTGTTCTGGGGATGCAAAATATTTCGGTTTCTCTTAAGTATGGATACTTCTTAAACTTATGGAAACCTGAACCGTAATAATGCCTACAAATTATAATAAAAAACTACTTATAGTGATTCAACAAAGTGACAATAGTGCTCAGTGTTCAGTGCCTGTCTTACAGCTATTCAGCAGCCCATAACACCGCACTGGTATTCATACATCATCGCACTCCAAGTCCCTACCTCCCTTACTGTCTGTGCTTAACACACCGTCTTATGCTTAGTAGATCACAGTATACAGTATTACTTATCTTATCGGTGTGCGTGGTATTGTCTTATGGGTGTCAAGTGTGTGTATGCGGCTGCTTTTTTTATTCTTTTTTTTCTTTCTTTTTTCTTTGCTCATGCAATGACAGATGAGAGCTAAGAAAGCCAGGCTTGACACGCATTTCGCCAGCTTTACTTGGTCCCTTTTTTTTTCCATGACCAAGCTTCACAAAGGAGCCCCAACTGACCAAATGACCACCGGAGAGAATCGGGGATCACCTCTCCTTACTCCCCCAGTGGTCACCAACCCTCTCCCACCCAAAAAAAAACCTTTTTTGCCAGCCTCTATGCCAGCCTGAAATGTCATACCCAGCTCCCTGACAGCAGTATGCAAGTCCCTGGAGCAGTTTTTAGTGGGTGCTGTGCACTTCAGGCAGGTGGACCCAGGCCCACCCCCTCCCCACCTGTTACACTTGTGGTGGTAAATGGAAGCCCTCCAACCCCCCCCCCCAAAAAAAAAACCCACTGTGCCCACATGTAGGTGCCCCCCTTCACCCCTTAGGGCTATGGTAGTGTTGTAAAGTTGTGGGTAGTGGGTTTTGGGGGGGGATTTGGGGGGCTCAGCACACAAGGTAAGGGAGCTATGTACCTGGGAGCTATTGTTTTTTATTTTTTTTTTTAATTTTTAGAAGTGCCCTCTAGGGTGCCCAGTTGGTGTCCTGGCATGTGAGGGGGGCCAGTGCACTACAAATGCTGGCACCTCCCACGACCAAATGCCTTGCATTTCGCCGGGTTTGAGATGGCCGGGCCCAGTTTCCATTATGGCTGAAAAAACGAAGCCAGCCATCTCCTCTACACCCGGCGATCGATTTAGCTGGCTCCAACCGTGTTTTGAAAATACGGTTGGCTCCGCCCCCTTGGGACGCCGGCCCCGAAGATGGCCGGCCAGCTATTTGGCTGGCGCCGTTCGATTATGCACCTCTATGTTACATCTTTATTGTTATTCTGCCCAGACTACTTCCTCTCCCCTTCTTCCCCATGCCCCCTTCTCATGTAAACATACTTAGCTTCCCCAGGTCTGAATGACCCCTGCCTTGAAATAAACATCTGGGCCTCTCCATTTAATCATGGAGATGCTTCTAAAATAAGGGCCATTACTAGTCAATAGAATTTAGTGGAAGCAAATTCTCTTTCTGCACTCTGTAGTTATATATAGAGTCAGTATTAAATTGCAGAACAATACCTCTTGGACGTAAATTAGACTATTATCACAAAACTTTCATCATTTTAAAATTGCACTTTTGAATAAGAAAAATGGGTGGAATGGTTTTGTTAAAAATATGTGTTCATATTTTAATACTGCGGCAGAGAGTTAATACACTGCACTCACTAAAAAGTGAACATCTGTAGACTTCAAACCAATAAAACACAAGTTAACTGATGTCTCTAATTTATCATAAATGTAATTAGAATTCTGCTTTCAGACATGTGGTTATAGGTCTGTTCCACAATCACTCACTTGCTCTCATTATTTAAACTTAAATATGTCCAATAATGAGATTCAATAATTAATCAAACTGAAAAGCCTGGATTTTAGTTAGTAGAGATAGATAAAACTTTCTGTGCCTCTTCGCTCAGTACTCGGGATGGATTGTGGATTTATCTTCCACTGCTCAGAAACAGTCTGACAGTTGGTCACATGTTGAAATACTAGGATGAAGAACACCCTCTCTCCTCTCCATTTCTCTGTATTTTCCTCTGCCCTTCTGACTCTCTTTCTCAGGGGCAACAGGAACATCTTTTCACTTGGGAGGGCCAGACAAACCAAGCTCTATTCCTTCCCCCTCCCTCCCTCTCAGTACTGATACTTTGTGAGGCTAAAAATTGGTAGGGCCATGATCCCTGTGATCCACTCCCATTCTGCAGCCTATGTTACCCCTTCCTTCCCCTTTCCTAGCACACTGTTCTTTCCCCACTGCCAAACACTATCACATGAAGTAACACAAAACCCTGCAAATAGACACTCAGGAGCTTACGATACCATAACAGAGCAAAGTCCACTAACTCAAAATGCACCAGACCTACCTATAAAAAGTCAGCAGTGCACCTCCAGTTGGAAAAAGAGGACAAGCTGGACTGCTACAGATTCCTACACAAACCTATATGTTAACAGATACCCTCATTTATTAAAATGTATTCCTGTCTCCCCCTTCCAGCTGTGTGTCCTTCCATAGTAACATACATAGTAGATGATGGCAGAAAAAGACCTGCATGGTCCATCTAGTCTGCCCAAGATAAACTCATAAGTGTATACCTTACCTTGAATTTGTACCTGTCTTTTTCAGGGCACAGACCGTATAAGTCTGCCCAGCAGTATTTCCCGCCTCCCAACCACCAGTCCCGCCTCCCATCACCGGCTCTGGTACAGACCGTATAAGTCTGCCCTCCCCTATCCTAGCCTCCCAACCACCAACCCCTCTTCCCCCCACCTGCTCCGCCACCCAATTTCAGCTAAGCTTCTGAGGATCCATTCCTTCTGCACAGGATCCCTTTATGCATATCCCACGCATGTTTGAATTCCGTTACCATTTCTTCCACTTCATATACTACTTCTCTAGTCCTCTCATTTCCACCTGTCTCTCATTCCTGTTTTTCAGCCACCTTATAGTTCCCCATTTCAACTCTCTGTACTGATAGTTTACCCAGCCCCATTTATCTCTGCCTTACATCTCCTCACAAACCCTGTTCCTTCCTTGTCACTCATCCCTTCTCCACCCTCAATCACTTTCTAATGTCTTACTCCTTTATACAGGCTCACATTCCCTGTTTACTTCCCCATTTCCACTTTATCTCACTTCTTTCAAAGATGACACGTGTCCTCTTCCTTTGAATCTCACCCTCTTTATAACCCTCTGACTCTTTTTTCCCATTTCCTCAACACCCATTGCCTCTCCTATTGCCATACTCCCTCCCCTAGCATCCACCCAACTAACCTCCTCCAGTATTCATTTGTCCTTCCTTTCCTACTTGTCCCAGCATTCATCCTTCTGCTCCTCCATCTCCACCTTCCACTGCATGTGACCTTGCTTTGTCCTTGCCACACTGTCTGTCCTTTTTCACTCTTCTAGCATCAACTCACTTCTCCCACTAGCACCCAACAGCATCTTTCTCCTTCTCCGTACTCAATCCCGAGCCCCTGTATCTACTCACATCCCCATTCCCTCTGTCCGAGCATCAGACCCTTCTCCTTAAATCAGTCCCTTTCTCTCAATTTAACCTCAAACCCCAGCATCAGGGCTCAGTTCTTTGTTTTCACCTTTTCCTTGTGTTTCTCTTTCTCTCACCTATACTCTCCTCTTCTTGCTCACACCGCTTGTTCCCGTCATCTGACTCTTCTCCATCAATCAACCCTTTCTCCCAAGTCAACCCCCATCCCAAGCATCAGTCCTCTTCTCTCAAACCCAAAATCTGCCAGCCACCCTCTTTCTCCACGCTGCTACAGTTTAACCTTCTCTCACAACATTATTTGTCAGTATCAGCTAGGAATTGGTGACCAAAAACTGTGTGTGTTTTTTTTTCATTCCAAAACGAATGTCATCACGAGTTGTTGCATTCTCGAGGGCCTAGGCATTCTGTCAGGTCCTCGAGGCAGGACTGGAGTATGTGAGCCCTTGGGCCACAGCCGAGGAGCGGCAGCGGCAGGCAAGACCACCTCAGGACTGGAAACACAGAAGAGCAGTACTGGAACTCTGGACTAGAGTAGTACAAGGCAGGCAACTAGAACAGATGAGACAGGAACAGCTTCACCTGCACCTAGCCACCGTTCCTCCGGAGTTGAGCTCCGAAGTGCAGGCGGCCGGCAGGACTTGCAGGATAAGGCAGGAACTGAAGATCCAGAGGACCCACCCTGGGTCTGGGATACACGAGGGTGACAGGACACGAACTAGACTCAGACAGTGTGCTGCTGCACAGCCACTAGCAAGACCCAGAAGACAGACCAAGGAGACAAGACATACGAAAGCTCGCAGGTGCAAGGACTAGGGCAACATACAAGCAAGGCAGACTGGGGATCAGGGAATACCCAGTGGGTAAACCCACTAGCTAGGTAGCAGCAGGAAACAGGGACCACGCCCTGGAAATACACTCTAGCTAGACAGAGACAGGATTCAGGATATACACTCAGGATATACAAGCAGGGTAGGCACACAGGCTAGGCAAGGCAGGGTTCAGGGTAAAGACAGCAAACCAGGAATAACAGGCCAAGGGTCTGAAGCCACAGCCATTCCACACACTGACTGGGGAACTCACAAAGGCTGAGGCTTCGCATACAGACAGAGAACAAACCCGGACAAAGGCTTCACCCCAACCCAGGGTAAGCCAGGAACAGAGGCTTCATCCCAACACAGGATAAGCTTGGAGCAGAGGCTTCACCCCAAACACAGGGTAAGCCAGGAACAGAGGCTTCACCCCAAACACAGGGTAAGCCAGGAAGGACCCGTAGTCCACAGACAGAGGCTTCACCCCAGCTCAGGGTAAGCCAGGAAGGACCGCAATCCACAGACAGACAGTGGCAGGGAAGACCCCCCACAGAAGGACAACAGAGACACAGACACAGAAAGAAGCTGGGCTGGAACCCAGAGAGAGGCTAAGCAGTAGTGCAGCAGACACTTACTAACCTGACCTGGCCTAAGAGCATAACACTTATACAAAGGCCCTGACTGCAAGCACAGCACTTCCTTATGAAGGCTCTCACTGATGAGTCACCAGCAGCAGGACAGAAGCAGGAAGTACACTGACCCCAAAGAGAGGCTTGACACACATAGGAAGTGAGCCCACAGGAAAGACAAGCAGAAGCCATCTTGGAAGCTGGCACAGAGCCAGTGGCAGCCATCTTAGATGCTGGCTCCCTAGAGAGGCATAGCCCACACAGGTGAGGTCTAGTGAAGCAATCAGCACACCCGGACAGAGACAAGACTAATACAAAGACAGACAGAAGCCAGCAGAGCTGCTGACCCCCAGAAAGAAGGTAAGGTTGAGGGGGTCACGGCCACAGACGTGACAAGAGTGTACATTCTTTGCAAAGAACGGCAGTTTCATTTTGAAGGTTTCATTGGCATCCATTCATAAGTTAATAGTTTGCATTTCATCTTTCTCATGGAGAATTTCTGTTTGTGAAGATACTCAGCAGTGTTCTCCTGATGAAGGCTATCATGCCAAAACAAAGCCTGGATTGTGAACATTCAGCTGGGACTTGTATTTTATTGAAAGAAGAATAAATCACTTTTGTTTGACCACATCCTGATATCGAGTATTCTTCCACTCCTTTATTCTCTGAACCAACGTACATGCACATGCATGTGAACAATATCAGGAAATAGTGTACAGTCTTTAAGAAGAGTATGCCCTCTTTACATATACCTCCAGATTCTATAATCTTGGGCATCCAAGTTTCTGGCTAGTGTGCAAATTGAGCATGCAGGTTATAGAATAGTGTGCTGTGTGCCTAACTTAGGGCCCTGTTTACTAAGCTGCACTGTAGACATGCTAACGTTTTTAGTGTGCGCTAAAAAATAGCACGTGCTAAAAACACTAGTGCACCTTAGTAAACAGGGTCCTTAATTGTTAAATTAGGTACCAATTGGCATTAAGTATCAATAATAGCCCTTAAGTGGAGTTAATTGGTGCTAATTTGCACTAATTTGGAGTTAATCAGGTAACTGCACGTAGGCACTTACAGGGGCTGATATTCAGCCCATGGGAGGAGGTTCTAAATCTGGATATTCAATCCCTGGCCATTTCTGGTCACTGACGTTGAATATCTGGGGGTGTTTTGGCCACTATAAACTTAACCGGCTAAAGGGTCCTTTTACAAAGCTGTGGCAAAAGGGGGCCTATGCTGGCATTGGTGTGTGTTTTTGACGTGCACTGAGGCCCCCTTTTACTGCAGCGGGTAAAAGGCAAGTCTTCCTTTTCTTAAAGAAATGGCCGTGTAGCAAGTGAACCACTTGCTGCATTGCCATTTTGTGGGGATGCACCACCACCCACTGAGGTGGCGGTAAGGGCTCCCATGCTAACTTGCAGTAACCAGGCAGCATGTGGCACTGCCTGATTACCACTGGGTACACACCAGTGCTACAAAATTTGAAATATTTTACAGCACTATAAATGGTGTACGCTGGAGGAAAGAACTACCACCAGGCTGCTCTGGTAGCCTGGTGGTACTTCCCTTTTAGCGAGCAGTAAGCCCACGTTGGGCATATTGCCACTTCGTAAAAGGGCCCCTAAGTTAATATTCAGCACTGGTTGGTTAAGTATATAGTGGGCAAAATTAGACCTGCTATTTCGGTGGCCCAATTTGGCTGCTTAATTTGGCCAGAGAAGCGCTGAATATTAGTGGATTACTGGTTATATCATGTGATATAACTGGTTAGCTGCTATCCCTGGGATTCTATATAGCGTGACTTAAGTTGTGCGCTCAAATCTAGTCACATTCTGGACTTGCATTAGCTGCTTATTTAATTAACAAGCCAATCGGTGCTGATAATTTCCAATTAACAAGCAAGTATTGACATTAATTGGCAGAACTGTCTAAGCGTATTCTATAACATGATGCATGTAAATTCTAAGTGACATAGTTGAAAATGGGCATGTCCATGGGCAGGTTGTGGGCATTTCTCAAATCTATGCTCATGGTTACAGAATACACCCAGACCACACATAATTTAGGCATTGGCATTTACACCAAGTTTTACTTTTCGTAACTGCCCGCAACTGAATTTAGTTGTGCGGAAGGGAGCTCGGTATATTCTATAAACTGTATGTAAATTTAGGCATATTTTATAGAATACGCCTAGGCGTATTTTGTTCTGGTGCCAATTTTTTAGTCGTCATATACAGAATCTAGTCCTATGCGTGGACCAATTCAGAAGGACATAATCGGCTATTTCCTGATGAATATTCACAGATTGCTGATTAAGTGCTATTCAGCAGGCCAGGAGCCATTCCTGGCCAGTTAAATAGCACTGAATATTGGCTGGATAGGACTAGATTCTATATATGATGCCTAAAAAATCGGCGTCAAAACAAAATACACCTAGGCATATTTTATAAAGTACACCCCCACGTATATGTTCAGTCACGTAATCAATCACCCAGCACTTAAATTCATCAAAGCTATGGTTCAATGCTCTACAGTGAGCTACTATCGGAGCTCCCAACTTGAAAGAAGTGATGCAAGATTTATGTTCATTCAATCTACGATTGAGACGTCTGTCGGTCTTACCGACGTACAGTTTGCTACATGGGCATTGCAAGACATAAATGACATGGTCTGATCGGCACGTAGTTGAATGTCTTAGTTTATAAATCTTGCCATCCACAGGATTACAGAAACTGTTACATTCGATCATCATATTGCAAAAACAACATGCTCCACAAACTTTGTGTGCTTCATCAGTAGTCGTTGTTCTCGACACCACATCTGCAGGACATAATATTTCTTTTAAATTACGTTCTCTGGAGAATGCTATTTGCAGGTCTGAATTTCTAAAAACATCATGTGATTGGACAATCTCCCAATTTCTACAGATGATGTCAAGTTGGGAGCTCCGATAGTATTTCACTGTAGAGTATTGAACCACAGCTTTGATGAATTTAAGTGCTGGGTGCGTGACTGAACACATGCGTGAGGGTGATAAGAGTAAAAGACTCTTACAAATCGAACAAAGGTGGATTTACAGACTACACACTTTAGAACCGCAGGGCTTAAATTCTACTATTCATTGGGTAGCTTTTCTTTAAAGTGTATATGCAAAACTTGTTTCAAATCATTTATTTACATTTTTTCAGTCTCTCTGCAAGATTGCTCTTTTATAATAGCGCTATGAGAGTTAGATGTCAGCATCAGCTGGTGCAGTGATCAGCTGATTGAGGAGACGGTTGACTTAGTGTGCCCAATATTGACGTGTCAGCTAGGGATTGGGTTACCATATATTTAAATTTGGCCCGGCCCAGTAGCACTGATGTCAGCTGATGTAATCTCCAGCTTGAAGGTAACAGCATGAAGACATTGTGTCTATATTTTGTACTTAATTGTTATTGTACATTTTGGAACAAGCGTTACAGACCTGAAATACAATATCTTTTGCTTGAAATTTGTTTTTTTTACTCCAGCAACAATTGTTATCCCTGAAGAAGAATATCGAAACGGGACCGTTGGAATCAGCACGCAAGCTGGAGCACACTTTATTAAGATAAGTGTTTTTGTGTACTCTATGAAATCATAATGATGATGTCTTAAGAGGAAAGGACATTTAATTAGTGTCTTTTGGTTCAAGCACTATATGCAAAAAAAACTAAAATGAAAAAAAAAAGTTTTTTTCCACCGGGGGGGGGGGGGGGGGGGGTGTTCTAGTCTATGATGACTTTTTATGCGTGCAACAAACCTCTTGTATAGTTGTTGCCGTATTAGTTGAGACTTTTTTCCCCTTTTTTCCAATTTAGACACTACAATACTGCCAGTTCTGTTTTTTTATAAGCACAACACTAGCTATGTTCATTTCTTAAAGTAATTAAATAAGTGTTTCTAATGAAATATTCCATATTAATGAAATTGGCATAGTTTATTGATAATTCCCTTTAACAATATTTTTCTCAAACAACACTGAGTTTTTTCTCTAAAAATTAATATAAAACTATTAAAAAGAATCCATACTGATTATACATTTGGTTCTTCTTTGTAATCTGTATAATCTCATCTGAATTTCTTTTACAGGGTGTGCTGAGTCTCTGAAAAGGACATAGCAACCAGAAAAATGGTGAGATTTATGTGTAGATAAATTCTCTTGAATGTTTACAATTTGAGGGAAAGAAAAAATGCAAAGTAATGTTTTATTGATAAGTAGGGCATTCTAAAATTCTAGCTCTATAAATTATTTTCTGATCTACTACCTAAAAATGTGTTGCTTCTTGGAATGGAAGCCAAGAATGCCATCTGTCATCAGCACCATAAATTTCCAGGAAAATCAATAAATAACTCAGGCAAACACAAAAATCTCATGATGGAGGTACTAAATTACTGATACAATAAACTGCCAAATTTGCTTATCATAAATTCCTAGCCACAATAGGTTATACACCCATCAAATAATATGCCACATAAATAGTTCCACTAAAGACAATTGTGTCCAAGATTACATAAAAATGTTTCTAAATATTGTTACAGCATTGTTTTCCATTAATCTCTATTTTTTCCACTGAATTACATTTGCAAACAAGAACTGAACAATTTGTAAAATAATTATTATGCATTTGAGTCTGCCAAATAATGAATCCCAGCTGTATAAACTTTAGAATATCAGTAGACAAACATTTTTAGAATATTCTTTCCATGTGGTCATAAAGGTTGATATACTAAATTACAAAACTTTTATGCAAGTAGATTCTTTGTACAGGGTGTATCCAGTCACTAGTACACAGTGCATTTTTTCTAGCAAAAAAGGTGCCGGTACTCAAATGCTAGGCCACCCTTCAGGAGTGGGATAATCACTGAGGGACCCACCCCACAATAGCCAGACCCCTGCAACTAGTCACAGAATTTATGACGTCAGAATTGGTGTGCAGAGCTTGAGCTCTTTCATTAAAAGTTGGGGGGGTCCATGGGTCAATTTTAGCAGACAATGGAAAAGGTGCCGGTACTCAGTACCCCCTCAAAAAAAGCCCTGCTAGTACACAGTATCTACAAGAAGGGGTCCTGGAGAGGTAAAAAAACCAAACAAACAAACAAGAAAAGAAGCTTGGTTTGGAAGGCATCTAGGTATAGACCAAAACCCAGAAAGCAGCCAATAAATTTAGAAATAGGATTCCAGAGAGACCGTCACTGGTTATATTTAAGCCATTTTATAGCCATAATATCTGCTGTAAATATAGGCTAGAACTCATTTCTAATCACTGATGTTCTCCTTTAAAGTGTTCACTTTGAATAATGATTTTGTCCATATGACCTCCATAATACTGTCACCGATTAAAAATCATACATTCACCATGAGGATGGAGGGACATGGGCAGGGAATATGCTTCATATTTGAAGAACCAGTCAGAACAGCATGTGTGTCTCATCTATAAAAAGTGACCTATTGTTAAGGTAGCCCTCAAAGGTTTAGGGTGGTGACCATACCCAAATAGAGTTTTATGATTTACTGGTTTCCTTTATAAAGTAGTGGCCAATTTAGAACCCTTTTAATATACCTTTGAGGGGCATTTTTGAAAGAATGCCAAAGTCAGAATTGGGACATCCTGATCATAATGTCTAAAAAAAAAACCTTATACAGTATATATATTACTGGGGATAAATATTTAAACTAGAAGAACAGATCCCAAAACTATATCACAAAAAACGTTCTTCCTTTAAAATATTTAATTTCTTTTATTACAATACATATATCACATAAAACCACTTATGCTGTGTAAGTTCTGGATCTTGCCCAGTCACACCCTTCACTTCACCACCCATTCACATAAACCTTGTGTGGGCACATTTCTATATATCCATAATCTGTGTACATGCTCCCCAATTGTTGTTTCCTCAATTTCAAATCTTCCACTTGTGTCTTAGATATCGTCCTCAAAGGTTCAAATTATAGTCCTTTTAAATCATAAAAATCTTCTAAATCACATCAAGCAGGAGCACAGTGTTCACAACAAAGTCTCTCCAGCACTCTTCTTGGAGTAGTGTTAGTTCAGCAGAGTGAATCAGTGCAGTGTGTCAAGGGCTTCCTGGAATTTACATACTGTTTCCAGACTTTAAGCACCTTCTAACTCTTCACACCTTCTCTCTTTTGTTCCTCGATGCGAGACCACATTTCGAACACTCCTTCTTCAGGAGGAACATTTCCCTATACCAAAAACAGTACATAGTTTATCTATAACATTTCCCTACTTTCATTCCTATCTATCTCTTTTAACCCCCCTATACAAACTTATTCAATCTAAATCAAATTCAATAATGAAATCTTTAACCTTTAAATTTTAAGGCAGCCTACCTTAGGAATCATGAGTCCAGCACAGGACCCTCTGTGAGCGTCTCAGCAACTTAAATGACTAAAGCAGGAAATCACACTGCTTCCTTATATCAAATTTCACTGAATCATTTTCCCCTGGGGGGCAAAACCTACTATGTCCATTCTACCTCCAGGTTCAGACCCCTGGGAGCCACCGTATCCCACTCGAAGATAAATCTCTGTTCAATATACAGCAGCTGTGCTGTGACGTCACCCCCTCCTCTGCACGGAGTGATCTGTCTAAGCACCATGCATTTTAAATCAGCTACTTCATGAGCATGTGCTATCCAGTGGCTGACCAAAGGAGCCTCTTGTTTACCAATTCTAATGTTGCTAGCATGCTCAGCCAGACTCCTACACTGGTGCAATCAGTAATGCTGCGCAAATAATATTTCTCGGTGGTACCAGGGATCCAAACCCATTGAGTGGACATGGAAAATGTACAAAATGCGCACTTCCCACACGGAGAATGTTGCCCCTGGTTATTACCATTATTTCTAGGTTTATGTAACAACTCCCCTAGATTAGACATGCGAGAATAGGCTATTTTTGGATGCTCAGCAAACACCGGATGAGTTCTTAGGATGTGCCAGTTCTTATGTATAATATGTCCTATTTTAGAGGCTTTAACAGAAAAAGGCAGAACACAAGATAAAGTGCGATCTATGGATCTTGGGGTGGGGAGAAGTAACCAGGGACGTTGAGCATACAACGCTCTCTTGTATGCTTTTTTAATCACCCCCATAGGGTACCCTCTTTGCAGAAATCTTTGAGTCATAGGCTTAGCTTGTTTTCTAAATTCACTTGTGGTTGAACATATACGTCTAAGTCTCAAAAACTGGCTTATGGGAACCCCTCTCTTGAGAGCAGGATGGTGAAAGCTAGTGTAATGGAGTATGGAATTACGGTCTGTCTGTTTTCTATATATAGTGGTACTGAACTCATTATCCATTCTCTTGACCAATATATCCAAAAACTCCATTTTCTCACTATCCATACGAAAGGTGAAGTGCACATGAGTGTCCAATGTGTTCAAATACTCAACAAATTTAAGGGCCTCTTCCCTAGTGCCCTGCCAGAATAAGATCACATCGTCTATGTATCTCTTCCATAGCAGGATATGTTCCTGCCATGGTGAGTGATATACATATTTCTCCTCAAACTGAGTCATGTACAGACACGCCAGCGAGGGAGCGACCGTGGCCCCCATGGCCACCCCTCCCCTCTGCACATAAAACTCATTCTGGAAACTGAAATAATTCTGGCAGACCACCAAGGTGAGCAATTGGCTCAACACCTTAACTTTAGCCATAGGCATGGCAGAACGTATCAAATATTCTGATGCCATCTTAATGAGTTGATCCTGAGGAAGGTTGGTATATAATGCTACCACATCTAGCCCAATCATGTGAAATTCACCATCCCGTATGTGTGTTAAATCAATCTCTTCTAGCAATTGAATAAAATGTAAAGAATCTCTGACATATGACTCTGCCTGGCTCACGTAAGGTTTTAAAAACCTGTCCATGAATTGAGATATAGGTTCCAAGACAGAGTCACGTGTCGATACTATAGGGCGGCAGGGGGGATTCTCCAAGGTTTTATGAACCTTGGGTACAAAATATATATACGGAATCTTCGGACATGGATGACAAAAATCTTTGCTTCTTAATCGTAAGTATACCATTTAATACTGCCATCATATAGCCATTTTCAAAAAGGGAAAACATCAGGATATCCTGTTTAAAATACCTAAGAATAAGTACATAAGTAATGCCATACTGGGAAAAGACCAAGGGTCCATCGAGCCCAGCATCTTGTCCACGACAGCGGCCAATCCAGGCCAAGGGCACCTGGCAAGCTTCCCAAACGTACAAACATTCTATACATGTTATTCCTTGGATTTTGGATTTTTCCAAGTCCGTTTAGTAGTGGTTTATGGACTTGTCCTTTAGGAAACCGTCCAACCCCATTTTTAAACTCTGCTAAGCTAACCGCCTTCACCACATTTTCCGGCAATGAATTCCAGAGTTTAATTACACGTTGGGTGAAGAAAACTTCTCTCCAATTTGTTTTAAATTTACTACACTGTAGTTTAATCGCATGCCCCCTAGTCCTAGTATTTTTGGAAAGCGTGAACAGACACTTCACATCCACCTGTTCCACTCCACTCATTATTTTATATACCTCTATCATGTCTCCCCTCAGCCGTCTCTTCTCCAAGCTGAATAGCCCTAGCCTCCTTAGTCTTTCTTCATAGGGAAGTTGTCCCATCCCCGCTATCATTTTAGAATGAAGTTCTTGCGCTAAAAACATCCAAAATTAACACTGATTTTCCAAAATGAAATATTAAAAAAAACATGCACACAAATGTCTGTCTGGTATCATTTGTACAAAAATAGCTGCACAGACATCCCTGCAGAGCAGAGGAGCAGACTAGGAGTTAGTACAGTGGATTTTAAACAATAGGAACCATGTTCAAATACAACCTTAATTCCATTATATTGTAACCCTATGGGTTACATTTTAAAAGATTACCTGGCTCCTTCTGGATCTGGTGTGGATTTGGAGTCAGTGAGCAGTGCAGTGAAACTGAGTGGTCTGTGTACATGCGCTGAGTGTTCCACATGCTGATGGAATTCTCAGGAGAGTGACAAACAGCTCAGGCTGGCAGTTGGGAGAGAGCTCTATTGGTGAGAACATGTTACTAGGGAAAGACTGGAAGAAAGTTGATGCTGGAGATCATCACCTGAAAGAAAAGGCGCCCACCTTTCAAGAGAGCCAGAGAGAGAAAACAAAGAGAGCAGCTAAGTGACAAACTATTTTAAAAAGTGCACATAAGAGAAAATAGTAAAGGAAACCTGAACAATAAGCGAGAGATAACTAAAAGAAGAAAAAAAGAGTAGAGGAAAACTTACATGTTGAGATCCTTGAAGGTCTCTGGAAATCTGAAAGACAGGAGAAAAGAAAGTTTAAAGAATCTAGTGTTTTGTAAAATTGAATGTGCTTAAATGATTTATGTACCTAATATTTATACTTATCTGAAAATGCTCCCAATGTTTCTAAACTGATTTGTGTTGCAAACCTGTAATTGAAATACATATGTTAAATTTGCAAGTTGGTAAAATTTCATTAACATTTAAATATAATTCAAATAATAAAAAAATATTTTCTTTTTATTGTTAAACTCCCTGGTTGGTGTTAAGTCATTTTGGGGAAACACTGTGACATATTCGGTACCATCATTGTAATACCTTGCTCTGCTACCAGGGGGTTTACAATATGTTATTGTGAGCCCACCTGGAACAGAAAAAAAAAAACTACTGTACCTAAAGGTAGCCATCACACTTGCAGGTGTATTATAAATTCAGTACAATAGGAATTTCTATGTTCCAGGAGGGCTCACATATTTGTACAGAACTAAAATAGTTAAAGTAGAAATTACACTTGGGGCCTGTTGTTCAAAGTCTACTGTGCTTACACTTGCTTACTACTCAATTAGGAATGGCCATAATTCCTGAAGCTGTCATTGATCCTGGTATCCACTGTCACTTTAACTTTTTAGGGAGGTGGGAAGGGGTCAATAACCACTGGGAGATGAAGAAAGGGCCGTGCCTTCATCCCTTCAGTGGATAACTGTTCAATCAGGGTACCTTTTTGTACTCTGGACACGTTTGAAACAGATCTAGATAAAAATGTCCTCTTTTTTTTGTCTTGGACATTACTTCCATTCAATTATCACTGAAAGATGTCCTAATTTTGGGCCCACCCTAGCCCTACCCAAGATATGCCTCCAACATGCCCCTTTGCTATTTGAATGAACTGCATTGAAAAACGTCAAAATTCTGCCTTTTGAACATTATGATTTGAACATTTTTGGCAGATGGATTTTTTGGGCCACTTTGAGACATCCATCTATCCAAACCTTTGCTTCGCATAACAACTCTGCTCTCATGTACACTTGAATCCCGTTTTTTTTTATTTTACAGAGACGAGACGCTGCTCTGATGCTTTTTGCTTCACTTTGTTTCAAGGATCATTTAACGCTACAGTTTAGAAAGAGACACACATATTCCTTTTACAATTGGATAGCATTAAAAATCAACACACGGTGAGAAGACTCCTGATGCAGGCCTGTACGGACGAAACACAGCTGTGTCGAGTCCCTTTCTCCCTGCTAGCCTTTGGCTAATAAAGTGTTTTAATTTTTTATAAACAAGTGTCGTCTTTTTCATATTTTTAATTTTTTTATGTATTTGTATTTTTAAATACAAATTTGATTTTTCTTGTTTTAATTTTTGTTTTTGTTAGTCATCTTCGCTGTTTTGCTTTTTTGGTGTTTTTTGCGAAGACTGGTTTCTTCTGTTTTTTTGTACCACTTGAATCCCTGGCACATACAGTGGTGGAAATAAGTATTTGATCCCTTGCTGATTTTGTAAGTTTGCCCACTGACAAAGACATGAGCAGCCCATAATTGAAGGGTAGGTTATTGGTAACAGTGAGAGATAGCACATCACAAATTAAATCCGGAAAATCACATTGTGGAAAGTATATGAATTTATTTGCATTCTGCAGAGGGAAATAAGTATTTAATCCCTCTGGCAAACAAGACCTAATACTTGGTGGCAAAACCCTTGTTGGCAAGCACAGCGGTCAGACGTCTTCTGTAGTTGATGATGAGGTTTGCACACATGTCAGGAGGAATTTTGGTCCACTCCTCTTTGCAGATCATCTCTAAATCATTAAGAGATCTGGGCTGTCGCTTGGCAACTCGCAGCTTCAGCTCCCTCCATAAGTTTTCAATGGGATTAAGGTCTGGTGACTGGCTAGGCCACTCCATGACCCTAATGTGCTTCTTCCTGAGCCACTCCTTTGTTGCCTTGGCTGTATGTTTTGGGTCATTGTCGTGCTGGAAGACCCAGCCACGACCCATTTTTAAGGCCCTGGCGGAGGGAAGGAGGTTGTCACTCAGAATTGTACGGTACATGGCCCCATCCATTCTCCCATTGATGCGGTGAAGTAGTCCTGTGCCCTTAGCAGAGAAACACCCCCAAAACATAACATTTCCACCTCCATGCTTGACAGTGGGGACGGTGTTCTTTGGGTCATAGGCAGCATTTCTCTTCCTCCAAACACGGCGAGTTGAGTTCATGCCAAAGAGCTCAATTTTTGTCTCATCTGACCACAGCACCTTCTCCCAATCACTCTCGGCATCATCCAGGTGTTCACTGGCAAACTTCAGACGGGCTGTCACATGTGCCTTCCGGAGCAGGGGGACCTTGCGGGCACTGCAGGATTGCAATCCGTTATGTCGTAATGTGTTACCAATGGTTTTCGTGGTGACAGTGGTCCCAGCTGCCTTGAGATCATTGACAAGTTCCCCCCTTGTAGTTGTAGGCTGATTTCTAACCTTCCTCATGATCAAGGATACCCCACGAGGTGAGATTTTGCGTGGAGCCCCAGATCTTTGTCGATTGACAGTCATTTTGTACTTCTTCCATTTTCTTACTATGGCACCAACAGTTGTCTCCTTCTCGCCCAGCGTCTTACTGATGGTTTTGTAGCCCATTCCAGCCTTGTGCAGGTGTATGATCTTGTCCCTGACATCCTTAGACAGCTCCTTGCTCTTGGCCATTTTGTAGAGGTTAGAGTCTGACTGATTCACTGAGTCTGTGGACAGGTGTCTTTCATACAGGTGACCATTGCCGACAGCTGTCTGTCATGCAGGTAACGAGTTGATTTGGAGCATCTACCTGGTCTGTAGGGGCCAGATCTCTTACTGGTTGGTGGGGGATCAAATACTTATTTCCCTCTGCAGAATGCAAATAAATTCATATACTTTCCACAATGTGATTTTCCGGATTTAATTTGTGATGTGCTATCTCTCACTGTTACCAATAACCTACCCTTCAATTATGGGCTGCTCATGTCTTTGTCAGTGGGCAAACTTACAAAATCAGCAAGGGATCAAATACTTATTTCCACCACTGTACACCTGTGCTTCAGACTGTGCATCCGTGTCCACATGAAGTCCTTAAATTTAAGCCCATCTGTAACCTGAATCCTGTCCCTGGTCTCAAACTGCCACTTTCAGCATGCTTCATGGTTTCATTTTACAGAGCAAACTCCATTACCCAACTGCCCACGGTCCTGCATGCATATACATGTTCATGCATCCTTTAGCCTGTCCCATGCAAAACCTCCACCTGCCACCAAGATGGATGTAACACCCATGGCTGACACTTCCTGAACTTCTCTGGAATGTCAGCTTCACTTCCAGGCTGTCACAGTTCAAGGAAGGTGAGCCCTTGGGATGCAGTCATGTTAGTGCTGCCCTATCAACCCAAGGATTAGTGGGGCTCCAGCAGATGGTAGGCAAATCACCCAGGCAAAGCCCAGGCTCAACAGGAACTGGAGAACAGGTGACAAGGTAGGCAGTGCTGGGCTGGAGACAAGGCAGAACTGGAGATGGGGTGGGCAAGGCAGGACTGGATACAAGGCTGGAGTGGAGGAAATGCATTGCAAGGCAGGGCTGGCAGCAAAGCAGGCAAGGCTGGAGCTTTAGTTTGAGTTTTAATGAAATTTTGTGAGTGTAGCAAAGAAGCTGAAGGGAGCATGAGCCTGCAAAGTGACAGTGGCATCTGCTGGCTTGTGCTTCCCTGTGGAGGGGTGATGACAGGCACATGCTGCCATGGAACCAGCAATGGAGCAGCTGAGAATTTTAAACTGACAGTTTGCCAGTTGAGATGGGAATTTAATTGAGTGAGGATGTGTATGTGAAGAGTCCGTATGTGAGAGGATATTTTTTTTATAGATATTAAAATAATGGATGAGAAAGTTGTGAAACAAATATTGCAGTGAAGAGAAGGAAAGTGAAACAGAGAAAGAGAGCTCATGCAGCATTAAAAGGCTCTTTAGGATTTTAATGAATGAATACTGTAATGTGGATAGTGAGGAGCATTGTACTGGAGCGCCTGTTCCTTTTAATCACCAGTGGAATCTTTTCCATAGTTCATCCTACAGAAGTAAAATGAGCCAGTCAAAGTTTCCCAGTTAACCAAACAAATGGATTTTTTTAAATAGTTTTTTTTTTCTACACAAGGCCCTCAGTGTCAGAAACTCAAAGTTTTGAGGCAAAATAAGACTCCCCAGTCTGAAAGCCAACCAAAATTTTAACTGAAGTATATGCTTCTTAGCAGCAAAATTAAATACAGTTCTAGTCAAGAGTCTTCCTTTCTTTTTTCCAACTGAGGTTCCGGATTAACTCCTAAGAAAGGCACCACCCTTATGCTTCATTTAGGGGCCCTTTTACTAAGCTGCATAAGCGTCTACTCATGCCCAACTTGCACCAAAATGGAGTTACCGCGTGGCTGTTGCGGTAATTTCATTTTTTACGTGCATCCACTAGGCACACCGGAAAATATTTTTATTTTCTGGCACGTGGGCAGTAATTGTCATTCTACGTGCATAGACCATTACTGCCCAATTACCGCATGAGACCTTACCGCTAGGTCAATGGCTAGCGGTAAGGTCTCAGACCCAAAATGGATGCGCAGCAATTTTAATGTTGCTGCAAGTCCATTTTTGGCAAAAATTTTAAAAAGGATTTTTTATAGGTACGTTGAAAAATGATTTTGGGCACGCCCAAAACACACCTCTACATTTCTTCAGGCCATTGTTCAGCGTGTAAAAGGGCCCCTTAACCAGTAGTTCCTAAGAAAAGCAAGCTCCCAGCACTCCACTGGACAAGATTTCAAAGGAGTGGTTCTTAGTGTGGTTCTTAGCTTCCATGGCTTAAATCCTGAAGCCTCCTCCCCCCTTCTCTTTCCCTCCCCTTCTCCCTTCCCCCTTCCCTATCCCTCCCCTTCTCCTTCTCCAATTTCTTCTTATCACGGCCCTCTAGGATAAGTGAGTCCCTGTGCCAAACCCAGTTTGGCAGCCGAACAATCCTGGCTTACCTGCAGAGAGAGATGAGGACTCAAACTCCGGAACTTCCTCCAGACAAGAGAGATGAGAGCAGAAGACAGGACCAGGCCAAGTCCCAGGCAGGCAACAGGCAATCCAGAGTCCAAGTCCAGACAAGAGTCCAAAAGGCAGATGGTAAGCAAAGGCAAGTCCAGGTCCAGGCAAAGGTTCAAAGGCAGGCGGCAAGCAAAAGCAAAGTCCAGGTCCAGGCGAAGGTTCAAAGGCAGGCGGCAAGCAAAAGCAAAGTCCAGGTCCAGGCGAAGGTTCAAAGGCAGGCGGCAAGCAAAAGCAAAGTCCAGGTCCAGGCAAAGGTTCAAAGGCAGGCGGCAAGCAAAAGCAAAGTCCAGGTCCAGGCGAAGGTTCAAAGGCAAATCAAGCAAAGCAGATGCAATTCCGCGAAGTGCAGCTCACTCAGACTGAGTAGCCGAAGCACCAAGGGCAGAAGAAAATGCTCCTAAATAGCCCCCACCCTAGGCAGCCATCGGAATCAGCTGAGAAGAGCCCCTCGGGATTGGCTGGTTGTGCGAGCGGGGGTGGAGCCGTGGAGTAGGAGCCCCAATCCTGGCAGTCAGAGGTGGAGCAAAGGCTCCCGAGTTCTGGGTCCCGCACTTGGAAGAGCAATTGTACTGAGACGCCGCCAAGATGGCCGACGCCCCATAACGGAAACCCGGACACCTCCTCGGACCCGCGTCCCCGGGCAGAGCCATGGCGTGAGGCCGCAAGACCGGCAGACCGGTCACCAGCACCAACGCTCAACGCTCCCTCCCATGGAGGCGCAGAGCGAGCAAGGAACACTGCAGGCAACGAATCCACGGGTGAGGAGCCTGACACTTCTGGATTCCTTTTCCTTTTGGTACCTTCCCACCAAGAATCACAGCCTGAGATCTGCTTCTGGCATGGAAGGAACAGGATCACTTAGCCCTGAACATTAGCTGTCTATTCTTCCAGCATGACTTTTAGGCTTCCAGAGTTCTACCTAGGCCAGTGACGTACCAAGGGTGAGGTGGTGGGGCAGCCTACCCAGAGTGCAGATCATAAGGGGGTGCTTCTTCCACCATTCTGTTCCCTCTTGTGCAGCCCCAAGCAGTTCTGCAGTGGCACTAGCGGCTGTGGTGGCAGTGGCAGTAGCAACTTGAGCGACACTTAAACATCTTCTCGCTGACTGATCACAGGGTCTGCACTCAATTCCATGGCTGCTGGTCTGACATCACTTCCATTTCTGGAGTACAGCAGAGCACAGCTAGAAGCTGTAGGTGCAGGCCCTGCGATCAAAATTGTTTTTGCAGCATTGGGGGGAGGGGCAAACAGAGTCAGATTGAGGAGAATCAACTCAGAATGGAGTGGATTGGACTCACTGGAGATACAGATATAGAGAGCTTATAGGGAGATGCTGGATTAAGGAAAGGGTACAGGCTGCATGGAAAGGGAAGATAGAGGGGGTAGATGCTGGATGGAAGGGAGAGAAATAGGGCACTGGGCAGCAGGCACTATATGGTGGTGGGGGCAGACAGTGGATAGAAGGAGCAGACAGAGAGGGCAAATGCTGGATGTGAAGGAGAGATAGGGAAGACAGTAGATGGAAGGGACAGAGAAAGAGGGCACATTCTAGATGGAAGGGAGAGGGAGGGAATACAGTGGCTTGAAGGGGCAGAGAGAGAGGGCAGGCAGTGGATAGAAGGGAGAGAAAGAGAGCAGATGCCATATGGAAGGTGGAAGAGGGCAGACTGTGGATGGAAGGGGCAGAGAAAGAGGGAAGATGCTGGATAGAAAGGAAAGAGAGGGATACATTGGATGGAAGGAGGATGGAGTAGATGCTGGATTGAACTGAAAGAAAGAGGACACTGGGCAGCAGGCACCATATGGCAGGGGTGGAAGATGGTGGATAGAATGGGCAAAAAGAGAAGATAAACAGTGGATATGAGGGGAGATAGGGAGGACAGTAGATGGAAGGGGCAGAGAACGAGGGCAGGGGCTGGATGGAAAGGAGAGAGAGGGAAGTCAGTTGATGGAAAGGGCAGAGAAAGAGAGCAGATGCCATATGGAAGGGGGAAGAGGGAAGACAGTGGATGGAAGGGGCAGAGAAAGAGGGAAGATGCTGGATGGAAGGGGCAGAGAAAGAGGGAAGATGCTGGATGGAAGAGAGAGGGAGGCAGATGCTGGATGGGAGAGGGAGGACATACAGTGGATGGGAGGGGCAGAGAAAGAGAGCAGATGCCAGATGGAAGGAAGAGAAAAGGCAGACAATGGTTAGAAGGGGCAGAGAAAGAGGGCAGACACTGGATGGATAAGAGAGTGAAGAGAAGATGAGGAAAGCAGAAACCAGAGACAAGCGAAGATAAAAGGGTTATTTTGTTTTTATTTTTTTGCTTTAGGATAAAGTAGTTTTGTAGCTGTATTAATAAACATTTATATACAGAAAATGGCAGTAAGGTGATCTTTTTATTGGAATAAATGTAATATATTTTGACTAACTTTCGGAGACCAAAATCCCCTTCCTCAGGTCAGGACAAGATACTGTAACACTCTGTAGTGTTTAAGATGCTGCCTTTTCCTAGGTATATCCTTGTTGCTTGTCTCATGGATTATCACTAAAAACAAATTTCACACAGAGGAGGGGGTGTTAAAAAAATTATCAACCCTGGGTGTCAAGTACACTAAGTACCCCACTGCCCTAGCCTGACCCTGATTGGCTTAGCCTTCCTGTACCTGGATTAGAGGACAGGCTGTACACTCTAACTCCCAGGATTCTTGGGTACTCTGCTCCCTACTATAAACTGGTCACCCTTCCAAGACCCAGCCAGGGTTGATCCTGCTTAGCTTCTTTCACAAATGTTCACCAACACCAGGCTTCTTATAACCAAAGATTTTATTACTTGCCATTTAACATAATCTTCATGGCTTATTTCTTCTTGAACTCAAAACATTTCTTCTTCAACTCAAACATAACAAAAAGGCATTTACTCAGAGTCTTCTAATTAAACCCTTTTCATACTTAAAGCAGTTCCTCAAACTTCCCCAGTTCAAACAGCCAAACAAAAGCATTTACTTTTCTTTCTCAGAGAGTACTGCAGCTGTTACCTTTGCAGCAGAGAGCTTCAAAAGTCCACAGAGTTCAGCCAGTACTTTCAAGGGGATCTTCTTCCTCCAGCTGCCAGGTCTCCAGCTTCTCCCTTCTCTTTCACCACTCAGGCAGGTATAAGGTGGTTAATTAGCTTCTCCACCCCTTTATTTGTTACATTTGTACCCCGCGCTTTCCCACTCATGGCAGGCTCAATGCGGCTTACATATTGTATACAGGCTTTTCCCCCTAATTCCAGGCAGGACCCAGCCCATAAGTACCTACACCTGTTTCCAGCCCAGGACTCTTCTTGGTCCTAGCCACCTCCACCTGGACATTCCCCTACTGGCTCCCTCTAGTGACTCATCCTGGGCATTTTCCCCCATTTCTATGGGAACACCGCCAACAAGTGGCCTACCTAGGATAGGACAGCCCCTTATTCTTCACACTACCAGGTTCAAGCTATATGCTTCCTGAGGATGTTCTACAACTGCCCCTCCCCCAAAAATCACAGCAGCTCATGTCCCAGTTCTGTTTGCTACATGGGATTTCTAGCAGTTGCCGCTTTATCAGGTGAGAGGGTTTATTTTCCCTTACTATTGTCTGGTCTTGGTTCCCATGATAAGATATTGTCCTCCCCTCCTCCTCCCCTTCATTCCTTCCCCTACTCATTATGTCATCTGAACCTATTTATGTCACTTGAACCTATCCAGGGCTATAATCCTCCCCTTTCCTGAGGCTGGTCCAGGATTCTTTTCTGACCCTGGAGTTTCCAAACCTGTTTTATAGCTCCCCTGGGAATAATCCTGCAGTGAGAAGGTAACAGGGACTCAAGGATGTGGTCTTATCTATCATAATATATATAGCATGTAAAGTTGTGTTTTACCAGAATGAAAGACCTACAAGTTTTAATTTAAATTAAGCAGAGAAGCCTTTCTAAATCTGTTGAAAGATCAATTTATTACTTAAACTGGGAACAAGTTAAGAAAGTCTGTGACGTAATGTTGTTTGATTAGAGAGTTACTTCTGGATATGACTGAAAAGTTTAATTGAAGGTGAGTGACTAAGAGAATATAAAAGTGGATAAACATACTTGTTTGGGATATTTTCAGTTGAACTGGCTGTCAGGAATATATGACAAGACTGTGACTGGGAAGAAAGTTTACTGATATCTGATTCTTTGTGCCCAAGCTGAAAATGTATTATAACATAGAGAGTGTTTGTCACAATTCACAATCTGTCATGAAGGAAATTATATATTTGCCTGAGGAAATATGTGAGTGACAAGTTAATGAGAGCAGAAGCCCAGTCAGTGAAAGGAAGATACTAAATAAAATAAAATAACTGCTCATCTTAGAAAATAATTAAGAGGCCCTTTTTCTAAAGTACACTGAAATCTGGGCTTTCACTTTGAGGGGCATTTTCAAGAAAAAGGTCTAAGTAAAAAAAAAAAAAGAAAAGAAAAGCACATCCTGCTCATAACATCCAAAACAAACCCCACCATCCACCTCACAGCCGTAATCAAACTGGAAAAATGTCTACATTTCCTGTTTGATTATAGCTGTGAGAGTCTAGATTTCCTGTTTGATTATGGTTGTAAGATGTTGCACTGAAAAGATCCTAATGAATAGCCATTTTCCAAAGTAAAACATCCAACTTTTGAATGATAACAACCACCAGATAAAGAAAAGCAAGGTACATGAACATATGTCTGGCATAATTTTTAAAAATATGGCCACACAGATGTCCCTGCAGAACAGAGGAGTAAACTAGTAGTTAGTGCAGTAGCCTATAAACGAACAAGTTCACTATAACTCACTTTTTTTGTAACTGTGATCCTTCCAGGACCTGGAAAATACCTACTGTACCTGAATGTACACCACTTCAATAGCTTTCTGGCTTGTAGGTTTCTTATATATTTAGGTATAGTAGGTATTTTTTCCCATTTCTGGAAAGCTCAGAGTTATTTAAAAAAAACAGTTGAAGGAGGGTCTTGAACCAGGGTCCCCTGGGTTACAGTCTATATCATAACCACTTGGCCACTCCTCTGACCTGCTTGTTGTTTTGTTCAGAATGACCATAATATCTACAGCTGACATAGATCCTGTTTTTTTTTTCCAGTTTCACTTTCAGGGGAGAGGAAGGGGGATAGCAACCACTGGGGGATTAAGGATGGGTCATGCCATAATCCCTCCAGAGGTCAGTTGCACAATTAGAACAACTTTTCATAACTTGGATTTGACTGAAACAGGTCTAGATTTTTAAAAAAATCTTTTTTTTTAAGACAGAGACATTTCTTCCCATTCAAACAATCCCTGTAGAGATCCTACTTTTAGACTCTCCCTAGCCATGCCCAAAACGCACCTACAACACTGCTTCTTATTATTTGGATGAACAGCAGTGTGAAATGTCTAAGTTCTGACTTGGCAAAATCAGGATTTGGATGTTTTTAGCAGTTGGGCATTTTTAAGCTATTTTAAGATGCCCATCTGCTTTGAAAATGAGCATCTTATTCTCCCATGCTCTAAGCCCAGATTCAACTTGGAACTGTTTAGGACTTTGTAATTGTTTTATTTGCAGATCCTGTGCTAATGTTGCTATTAGCATGTGAGACCTGCAAACAATTAATGCTCCCATGTTAAATCTGCATCCCCCCCCCTTTATAAATTCACATGGCAATGCTGACACAGTGCATTTAAAGTCGGCATTACCATACCCAGCAACTGCTATCATGGGTTTGTAAACAGGGGCCTTTCTGATTAATGCAAGATAATATGCACGTCATCTACTATGTTACTATATAATAAGAATGTGCTAGCTGGATAGTGTAGGAATACCTATGCTCTGCTCATAACAAGCCCCCTCTACAAAAATATTTTTTTAAATAGTTAACACTTAGCACATGAAAACAAGCAAAATACCCCAAAATGTGTTATATTTTGAGGTAGTTTGTCTGTTTTGTGCACTAACATTGTGTTAAAAGCTTAACACTTTTTAGTAAAAAGCTGAGAGGGCTAGAAAATCTGTTTTTGGGGTCAAAGGTCCGTATCTTTCCAGATCTCTCACGGCCTACACAGATGAGACGAAGGGCCTTTTTGGAACTTCGCCCTAGGGTGGTGGCATTGGGAGCAAATTTTGTTTTGCGATTTCCTTGTTTTTGTAATGTGATGCTTGAGGGTAAACATTTTCAGTTTGTAGATCCAAAACAGTTGAAAGAGTTTATTGATGCAAGAGTGGATGTGAATATAGTAAACCTTCCCTAATTTAGCAGGCTGGGGTCTGAACCAGAGGAAGCATCTATTGATTATTAATTTTTGTATTTTTTTTCTTTTTTAATTTCCTTAATCTTGGAATCAAATTTCTTTAACTTGTGGACAAATGGGCTGTAAAGATATATACTGATCATTTGTGTTTCTTAATGTTAAATAATGTCGATTGCATATTCACTTTATGTGGTGATATATTGGAAAATTTAAATTAAAAAAAAAAACTGAGAGGGCCTTTTACAAAGGTGTGATAGCGTTTTTAGTACACACTAATGATTAGCGTGTGTTAAATGCTAGAGACACCCATAGGAATATATGGGTGTCTCTAGCATTTAGCGCACGCTTATTTCTAGTTTAAAATGCATGTGTAATTTCTTCGCTCAATGAGTAATTAAACTCTGGAATTCGTTGCCAGAGAATGTGATAAAAATGGTTAGCTTAGCGGGGTTTAAATAAGGTTTGGCTAACTTCCTAAAAGAAAAGTCCCTAAGCCATTATTAAGATGGACTTGGGGGAAAATCCACTGCTTATTTCTAAGATAAGCAGCATAAAATGTATTGTACTGTTTTGGGATCTTGCCAGGTACTTGTAAACTGAATTGGCCACTGTTAGAAATGATACTAGGCTTGATGGACCTTCAAAGTGTCCCAGTATGTTCTTATGTTCTTAAACATATTTGTATTGAATTCAGCTTAATTCTTCCATTTCTTTTCAAGACCAATAAACTCAAAAAGGACGTTACCAAATAACCTTCCCGTCAGCAGAACAACATGTTTATCAGATACGTAATTTTTTTAACTTTAAAACAACTTTTTAACTCATTAAAACATTTTTGCCAATTTTTTATTATCTGTAAGAACTGATTTTTAGTGAATGGTTTTCTCCTATAGGTTCTGGGTTTTATTTTCCAGGTAAGTCTATGGGGCATTTGCTTTAAACTTTTTTTTAATTCATTTATTCAGTTCTTACATGCACACGTTTTTGCTTTTTAAACCCAAAGGTGAATCCTAAGGGCAGTTGAACAATTAGGTATAAACTGTTATTTCTGACTTCACTTGATTTGAACTGCTTTGGGTCCTTCTGATCTGTACATCTGCAGTCTAAAATTTTGGAAGATGGAAATGAAAAAATATAAATTGAGTTTTGGATGTACTCTATAGAAGTTGTTCTTTACTTTTGCAATGTGTGTATAGATGCCTGGTGTGTGCATGTGATAATATTTGAATAACTGTCTATACTTATGGCCATGATTTCTGAACATGCGGCATCATTAACGGACAGACTTTTAAATGCCCAGTTGAATATAATCTCAACATTGTTAAATGTTTCAGACATATCTATGTACTTACTCCCATGATATAACCAGGGGTGTGCTGGTAAATTTTTAACAACAGGCTCTTTCTCCTGATGTAGCCAGCTCTGCAGTTGGAAGGGCCAGGGGTGGCCGGGTGGGGGGGGGGGAGAAACACTTGCCTCTCTCTCCTCCCTCCCTTCGTGCGGGCACGCTAGGCATACCTTTGCTGACAACCAATAAATGGACTGCCACCACTCCCAACGTCTTGCTCTGAGCAGCATGCTATAACTTCTCACACATGCTGGAGAAGTCCCAGCCTGCTGCTCAGAGCTGGAAACAAGGAGCTGGGAGCAGCAGCAGTCTATTTACTTGGCTGGCAGGGCTCAGCATCCCCACCAGCAAAGTAAAAGAGAATTCAGCAGGTGGCCCAAGCCCACATTTTGGGAGCCAGTTGTTAAAGTAGCCATGGAGGGCCCTACTTTAACAACCGGCTCCCAAAATTCTTAAAAACGTAACAACCGGCTCATGCGAGCCTGTGAGAGCCTGCTCCAGCACACCACTGGATATAACTGAATTCTGTGGTGATGGCACAAGGAAAACAAGTTTGGTCCAGTGAAGACTAATTCAAAATAATATGTTCCTTAGTTGGGCTCTAGTATTACCATAGTGAAAATGCGACCATACCATGCTTCTGTGGTTATGTTCCACTAATAAGTTAAACGATTAACTAGCTTTCTTGAAAGGATTATATAAACTTTGAATGCATGACTAGGGACACAAGCATAAACAATATCACAATTCTTCATGTACAGCCACAAAACAACCTTTTAGGGTGGATAGTGTTCACAATGAGCTCTTTTATTATTATTGACTAGATAGAAAAGATAAGAGTTTTCAGTTTTGGCACAGTATAAAAACAAAATATAAGAAAACCAATGGGGCTTATAGCCTGCTTAGTTATGTTTAAACAGAAGAAATCTGCATGAAAAAATATTTATTTTTATTTTGACTTATAAAACCACTTGTCCCTGAAACATGCCCCAAAACAGAATAATTCATTTGTGTAAAGTTCTACAAAACAGATGAAGTGATGATTTGTTTCCATGTGCCCCAATGAAAGGAGAGTTTAATTTAATTTTACTTCCATTTAAATTCAGTATAGTCCATCTTTATAACACCAGCTTTAGAACTGTTTGCTGGAGGATGTGGTAATAGAGGTTAACATATTGGGGTTTAAAAAAGGTTTAGACAAGTTCCTGCAGGAAAGTCATAGCAGACATAGGAAAGCAACTGCTTTCCCAGGGATTTGTAGCATGGAATGTTGCCACAATATGGGTTTCTGCCAGGTACTTGTGACCTGGCTTGGTCACTGTTGGAAACAGGATACTGGGATAGATGGACCATTGGTTCAGACCAATGGTCCATCTATCCCAGTATGGCTACTCTTATATTCTAAGTCAGCTGTTCAGGATTAAATATACAGAGGTACATAATTATTTAGATAGAAGGGATATAAAATGAAAAATCAATGCCAGACAGATATAGAGAAGGAAAGGAAGAAGACAAGAGAAGAAATTGAAAGGCCAACCTGGAAAAGAATTTGGAAGACTGACTCATGGGACATGGAAATAAAAGACTGGGATCAGCCCATTTAGAAAATTAAATTTCCAGTCAACAAAGGTAGAAAAGAAAAAATGTATGTAATACTTTGTAAAACCTGAGCTGTACCTTCTTTGTAAAATGTACATTTTTTTCTTTTTCCTATTTTTATTTTGCAAAGCGCAGGAAAAAAAATGTATTTCTGTTTCTCTTGTACCAGCATTGCACTGTCTGGCTTTTTTGGGCATAGAGGGGGGGCACTATTTCAACTTTTGTCTGTATGTTTTTTGTGTCTCCCTATTCTGTATTAGATAAGAGTCTGTCCATGTTCTGCATGTGCAACTGAAATGAAGGATTCTGCTAGCATCTAGTGTCTGTGTAGGATTGTGTAACAGTGCAGCGTATTCCAGTTTCCCAATAATAGGTATATTGGTGCTCTAGAACCCAGTGTAATATCTAATATAATAATTTGCACCTCCAACGTTCTGAAGCTGATTCCGTGGCAGCGTGGCAGTGAAGCCGTGTAGTGTTCCTGGGGTTCGTAATCGCCCCGCCCTCGAGGGAACTCTGTATAGTTGCCAGGGAAACAAACGCGACGTCAGAAGGAGAAGGGACCAACCGCAGGCAATCGCACTCGCTCTCACTGCCCCACCCTTGGAGGGAAGGGAAGGCTGCATAGCAACCCGCAAACAAACGTTACTCCATCCCGAACAGCCCTGATCCCCCTCCAGCTACCCAGCGATTCTCCTCACTCCCCTGATTACCTCCGTCGAAGCGGCTGCGTTATTAGTAACATAGTAACATAGTAGATGACGGCAGAAAAAGACCTGCACGGTCCATCCAGTCTGCCCAACAAGATAACTCATATTTGCTGCTTTTTGTGTATACCCTACTTTGATTTGTACCTGTGCTCTTCAGGGCACAGACCGTATAAGTCTGCCCCGCACTATCCCCGCCTCCCAACCACCAGCCCCACCTCCCAACCACCGGCTCTGGCACAGGCACAGACCGTATAAATCTGCCCAGCACTATCCTCACCTCCCCACCACCAGCCCTGCCTCCCAACCACCAGCTCTGGCACAGACCGTACAAGTCTGTCCAGCACTATCCCCGCCTCCCAACCACCAGTCCCGCTTCCCACCACCGGCTCTGGTACAGACCGTATAAGTTTGCCCAGCCCTATCCCCGCCTCCCAACCACCAGCCCCGCCTCCCGATCTTGACTAAGCTCCTGAGGATCCATTCCTTCGGCTGCGTTATTGAAAGCCCTGCCCATCTGTAGCCTTCCCTTCGAGTTCGTTCCCTCAGAGTCCTGCCCTCATGGAAAGAGGAAATGATGTCAGAAGGCGGGACTCTGAGGGAACGAACTCAAAGGGAAGGCTGGAGATGGGCAGGTTTATAAAATCCTGAGCGGTATAGAACGGGTAAAAGTGTATTGATTTTTCATTCTTTCAAAATGTACAAAGACAAGGGGACTCTCAATGAAAAGAGACGGCTGAGGGGGGATATGATTAAAGTCTATAAAATCCTGAGTGGTGTAGAACAGGTAAAAGTGAATCGATTTTTCACTCTTTCAAAATGTATAAGCCAGAGTACTTTCAATGAAATTACATGGAAATACTTTTAAAACAAATAGGAGGAAATATTTTTTCACTCAAAGAATAGTTAAGATCTGGAACTCATTGCCATAGGGTGTGGCAACAGCATTTAAAGTATCCGGGTTTAAAAAAAATTTGGACACGTTCCTGGAGGAAAGGTCCATAGTCTGTTATTGAGATGGACATGGGGGAAGCCACTGCTTGCCCTGGGATTGGTAGCATGGAATGCTGCTACTAATTGGGTTTCTGCAAGGTACTTGTGACCTGGATTGGTCACTGTTGGAAGCAGGATACTGGGCTAAATGAACCATTGGTCTGATCCAGTGTGGCTATTCTTATGTTCTTAATGCTTTTTCTAAGGTGGTCCATTTGATCACTGCTGTCAGTTTTCTTACAGCATAGGAAACAGTGGACATACTGATCAGTAAAGTGGTTACCCTTAATGGGCTACCATCCCATTTTATCTATGACTGTGGTACTCATTCAGGGGCCCTTTTACTAAGCAGCATAAGCGTCTACGTGTGCCCAACATGCAGCAAAATAGAGTTACCGCCTGGCTACCACGTGGCTCTTGCGGTAATTTCATTTTTGGCGTGTGTCCGATACACGCGGCCGAAAAATAATTTTTATTTTCACACACCCCTATCAGACGCGTGCCAAGTGGCATTTGACGTGCATTGGTCATTACCGCCCGGTTACCGTGTGAGACTTTACTGCTAGGTCAATGGCTGGCGGTAAGATCGCAGACCCCAAATGGATGTGCGTCAATTTTGATTTTGCCACACGTTCATTTTCGGCAAAATTTTTAAGAAGGCCTTTTTTTACAGGCGTGCTGAAAAATGGATCGGTGAGCACCCAAAACCCACGCCTGCACTACCGCAAGCCATTTTTCAGTGCACCTTAGTAAAAGGACCCCTCACTGCATAGTTTTGGTGAGGGGTGACAAAGCTCCTGGACATCTGGTCCATTTGTCTTAAGCTTACCACGGTCAATCCAATGGACAGATTGAACAAATAAACCAGACCTGGGGAAATATCTCTTTTGCTTCAGCAGCTATCACTAAACTAACTGGGCTCGGTTACTTCCAGAGGTAGAGTGTACCAACAACAATCCATAAAATGCATTAGCCAGGTCTTAATTTTTCCATCAATGCTGCATATTGATTACCTCTGTACATATCCAGATATTTGATTTTCTAGCAGCATCTGGAGAAACAATGTTTTATCTAGAGGAGTCTACCGACATAGACAATTTGCCATAATTATAGAATGTTCACTTGATAAAGTAGGCTGTGTTTGTGAAGAAAACCTGTTGAAATAATAGAGTCTCACAAGAGAGAAAAATAAGACAATAGACAAGAGTTTTTTTCACGTGTACAAAATTGTTCCAAAGTACTTAAAAGTCTTCTCTATCTAAATGCATCTTCGAAGACAGAATGTGTTTGTGAGACAAATCAATAGCCATCTACCTGTAATGAGCCCGCACTGCAGCAGCATCCCACAATTGCAATGAGGATGTGCTGTATTATTGAGCAATATTTTATTCATTTTTTTTCACTTAGAGCAGGCTAATTGAACCCAAAGATACTTTTCATTGCCGCATGATGATATTCATTTCAAAGCCAGTTCAATTCCATTGACAGAAAGACCTGCTGATGAATTTGATTAGTTCAGAAAAATGTTCCTGCTCTGTCTTTTATAATGTGCAAAGCATTGCCCCCCAAGAACTTCCTGAATGTTACAATTCTTTGGGCTAAATGAGCTGAACTGAAGCACTTTCATTCCTATTCTGATCTGTAATTTATCAGCATTGTGCTCACCACAGAACTAAATTCAGAAGCATTTTGAATGGTATATTTCCTGATATGTTCTTTTGAAATCCACTAATGAGTTACAAATATCAGGTAATCAGAAAAATAGATATCTAAACCTACTGCAGTGATACTTTGGATATTGATAATAGAACTCCTTAGGATTATAATACTTATTGTAAAAACACATATGCAGACCCTAGTATACAAATCTTATAAGGTATTAGACAAATAGGCTTGTATAAAATTGGTAGCAATATGGGTAAGTAAAGCCATACACCAACAACCTAAATGAGGGTAATTTTACAACAGAGAGCAAGAAGATACTATTTAAAAAAGGATACATAGGTGCGCATTTGTCCTTATAAAATACTAGTGTAAACAGCAGAAATTGCACCAGTCTGGCAGTGCTTGGATTATACAAGTACACAAGTAGATTAGCATATTTAATAATCTATGCATATGAGTTCTACTCAAACTTCATATTCAAATTCTATTTTAAAAAAGGTGCTAGCATTTACTACCTAATAAGTGTGTAAATGTCAATAATAATGGCATATATATGTGTATGTTCGCATTAATGTATGTAAATGCCAAAATTCAGTCTATTCAGTAAATGCTGCATGCTCATATCTTAAGATATCACATATTTTATAGGTAAGCATACACATGGATGGAATCTGGATGGGTTATAGATGGGTCTCATTGAAACATATAAACAGAGAAAAATGAAGGTAGATAAAGGACATATGGCCTATCCAGTCCACCTATCCATGCCATCTACTTTCCCCTTTACCCCTTAGAGATCTGATGTACTTGCCACAAGCTTTTTTAAACTCAGATACAGATTTCATCTCCACCACCTCTGTCAGGAAGCCATTCTTCCTGAATTCACCACCCTTTCCATGAAGAAGTATTTCCTCAGGTTATTCTGAGTTTATTTCCTTTCACCTACATCCTATACCCCCTCATTATAGAGCTTCCTTTCAATAGAAAGGCACTCGCCTCCTGTGCATTTAACCATGTAGGTATTTTAAAATCTCTATCATATTTTCCCTCTCCCACCTTTCTTCCAAAGTATACATCTTTAAGTATGTCCCCTTACACTGTCCCTTGGATTCTATATAGTTCTGTGGGCAAATCCAATCATATTCTGGATTTGTGCGCTCAAGTTAATTACTTAACAATCCAATCAGTGCAGATAATTGTCACTTAATTATTGGCACTAATTGGCACTAATTAGAATTTACACACAGAACTGTCTAAGCATATTTTGTAAATTGATGTGTATAAATTCTAAGTCGCATAGTTAAAAAGGGGGCACGGCCATGGGCATGGAATGGGCGGGTCATGGGCATTTGTAAAATCTATGTGTGTTGTTATAGAATGCATCTGGTCTGCGTGTAATTTTGGCATCGCATTTACACAAAGTTTTACTTGCTGTAACTGCCTGTGACTAAATTTAGTCACGCGAATGGGTGCTCAGCATATTCTATAAACCGCATGGAAATTTCAGCTTATTCTTTAAAGTGCGTCTATATTTATGCATACTTTATAGAATATGCTTAGGCGTATTTTGTTTCAGTGCCGATTTTTTATGCATGATATACAGAATTTTGACCTTTATGATGAAGACCACTGGCCATTTTAGTAGCCACCTTCTTGACTGACTCCATCTTATTTATATCTTTTTGAAGGTGCAGTCTCAAGAATTGTACAAAATATTCTAAAGGAGGTCTTACAAGAGTCTTATACAGGGGCATCAACCTTTATGCGCAAAAGTTCTTCACCCCCTAAACTGTTCCATTCTCTTGGGGTTTTGTAGCCCAAATGCATGGCCCTACATTTTTTTTTGCATTAAATTTAAGCTGCCAAATTCTGGACCATTCCTCAAGCTTTGCTAGGTTCTTCCTCATGTGTTATCAGAAGTGCATAAGTACATAAGTATTGCCATACTGGGAAAGACCAAAGGTCCATCGAGCCCAGCATCCTGTTTCCAACAGTGGCCAATCCAGGTGTTTACCCTATTGCAGATTTTGGTATCATCTGCAAAGAGGCAAACCTTACCAGACAGCTCTTCAGCAATATCACTTACAAAAATGTTAAAAAGAACCAGCCCAGTAACCAAACCTTGCAACACACCACTGGTAACATCCTTTTCCTCAGAGTGAGCGCCATTTACCATTACCTTCTGTCACCTTCCACTCAAGCAGTTCCTAACCCAATCAGTCACTTTAGGACCCATACCGAGAGCACTCAGTTTATTTATTAGTTGTCTATGCAGAACCATGTCAAAGGCTTTGCTAAAATCTAAATACATCACATGTAGCACGCTCCTTCGATCCAACTCCTTGGTCTCCCAGTCAAAGGAATTAATCAGATTTGTCTGACAAGACCCGCCTCTAGTGAAACCATGTTGCCTTGAGTCCTGTAATCCATTGAATTCCAAAATATTTGTATTAATATGCTTACCACAGAAGTCAGACTTACTGATCTGTAGTTCCCAAACTTCTTTATTTATGCTTTTGTGGAGAGGGACCACATCTGCCCTTCTCTGGGACCACTCCCAACTCTAGAGAAGCATTGGAAAAAGTCAGCCAGCAGAGCCACCAGAACGTCTCTTAGTTCCTTCAGTACCCTTGGAACCACTCGCCTCCACCTACCCTCCTCTCTTCCTTCCCGTTCACATTAATTGATTTGATTTGCTTACTTTATTTATTTTTTGTCTATTAGATTGTAAGCTCTTTGAGCAGGGACTGTCTTTCTTCTATGTTTGTGCAGCGCTGCGTATGCCTTGCAGCGCTATAGAAATGCTAAATAGTAGTAGTAGTAGTAATATATGCCATACAGCCCCATTGCTTTGCCCACCTTTAGTTTAGCCATCTGCTCACAAACACTGCCCTCTGAAAATTGTTCATGGACTATAACACCTCCATTCCTATTTGTGTTTGTCTTCTACAGTCCTGTTCCCAGCCCTTCAGCTGTGAACACAGAACAGAAAGTAATTCTACCATATCTTTACCAACTTCTACATATTCCTCCCCTTCACAATGACTCACAATGTCATTTTTGCACTTCCTCCTATCACTAACATATCTAAAAAAATGTCTTATACTTCAATTATTGGCTATTTTTTTTCTTCCATTTGCATCTTTGCTTTCCTGACTACTCTACCAGCTTCTCTTAACTTTTCCAGATATTGCCATCTATTTTCCTCTTTCTGCAATCTCTTGTAGTTTACGAAGGCTAACATTTCTTTCCTTACCATTTCAGTTACTACTTTTGAAAAGCAATGCAATCTTTTTTCCCTATTTATTTTCCTTACAGAAAGGTTTGTTGCCTTTACAATAGCTCCTTTCATTTTTGCCAGCTGCTTTCCTACTTCTTCCAGATGTTCCCATTCAGACAACATGTCCTTGAGGTAATCCCCCATCTGAATAGTTAGGGTTTTTTTTTAGTCTAGAACCTTCACTTTTGAATGAACCCTCTCCACATAAGTCTTAATTTTTTTTAAATTATTTTTATTGAGTTTTCAAGAAAATTTAAACCAAAACCAAATGCTAGCACTCCAGATATAGCAGAAGATTCGTTTATCAACCTCTGAAGAAGGCTTTCTGCTGAAACACGGACCATGTAGGGTCCCGATAAACTTTGTTTGGAGCTCTTACATCTGCGTTTGGGCTGGTCACTTGGACTTGGTTCTCTCCCACCCTGTGTTTGCTTGCATTATTGTGGAAGGAGTAAACCCCCTTCTCTCCTTTGTTATCACAGGCAACCGCAAGTTTATTTTCTTACTCTGATTCTATGACATGGATTTTTTCAGTGGCATCGTACATATAATTCCAACAAGTGTCCTTTAGCACTATGAGAGATGTTTGCAGTTCTTCTATAGCACACCTTCTTGCAACTCAAATTTTCTGCAGCTTTTTAAAAAATCTTGTGTAGCAATTAAATTCATTGTGTGGGAAGCACCAGGTTTGTGTGGCGTTAGTGAATACTGTATGTCAGAGGAATAATCCTGGAGGATTCTCTGCATATCAGTGAATGTAACAGCATTTTCATCCACTTTCTTGTTGCTTGATGTATAAATTTTATTTCTGTACACAGCTTTGAACCTCCAAGGGATTTGGTGATTAACAAATGAAAGATTAGATTAAATTAATTAGATTTCTGAGATTTCAGTACCATCTTGAAAATCCTGAGTATGAGCCAGTGCTCAATCAATACTCCAAAAACCTTAAATACTTTGATGAAATTTGAGTTATCTGTTATTGTGATGGCGTGATGGAAAATATTAAGAATTGCTTTTCAGTCTTACTTTGATCGATAATAAATTTTAAACTCTTCTGTATTTTACTTGCCTGGCATATCTCAAAGAGCAGGCTGGAAGGAATGAAATAAGGCACCTCTCAAGAACAATGTATGTCCCTGAAGCTAGCTTGTGCAGAAGGGAGGTGTAGGAGATAAGGCACCTCTCAAGAACAATGTATGTCCCTGAAGCCAGCTTGTGCAGAAGGGGGGCGGGTACTCTTGAGGTTTGGTAAATAAGTCACCTGGCCAGTGGTTTGTTTTTTTGAACCGAGAGAGTGTGACGGCATCCCCATGCACATTTCTGGATAAGCTTTAGCTTTAAAAGGGGGCTTGTTGCGGCGGAACTCTGGAGCTCATTCTGTGGATGGATGCATCATGCAGAAAAGACTTGTTCCTGGTCTGGACGCTTCAGGCTTTCGCTGCAATGGGCCTCCCAGCTGATGAGATAAGGGCCTGAATGATGTAATTCCTGACCAGTGATGATGATGTACAGTGGTGGAAATAAGTATTTGATCCCTTGCTGATTTTGTAAGTTTGCCCACTGACAAAGACATGAGCAGCCCATAATTGAAGGGTAGGTTATTGGTAACAGCAGTGCTTTTTTTGTGCCGGTACGCAACGGTACGGCGTACCGGCACCTTTTTTTTTTTTTTTTGCTCCCCCCGCCCCGTGACGGACGCAGTGCCAGCCCCCATTTCCGGCCGCTGCTGCTTCTCCTGTTGAGCAGCAGCGGCCGCTACACAAAGAAAAAGATTTAAAAAAAACTTCAAACCTGGCTGAAACGCGGCACCCCGGCACTGTAGACAGCCATTAGGCATTGGCTGTTGCCCCGCAGCCGCTCCTCCTCTTGCCTCTACGTCACTGCGCTCCTCCGGGGTCTTCCTCCAGGGGCAGTGACGTACAGGCAAGAGGAGGAGTGGCTGCGGGGCAACAGCCAATGCCTAATGGCTGTCTACAGTGCCGGGGTGCCGCGTTTCAGCCAGGTTTCATTTTTTCTTTGTGTAGCGGCCGCTGCTGCTCAACAGGAGAAGCAGCAGTGGCCGGAAATAGGGGCTGGTGCCGCATGCGTCGCGACTTCGCGCCGTTCGCAGGAAACTTGGCAGGGAGAGGGAAACCAACAGAGGGAAGGATTGGGGAGAGAGAGAAAGAGGGAAAACAACAGAGGAAGGATTGGGGGGAGAGAGAGAACGAGGGAAACCAACAGAGGAAGGATTGGGGAGAGAGAGAAAGAGGGAAACCAACAGAGGAAAGGATTGGGGAGAGAGAAAGAGGGAAAACAACACAGGGAAGGATTGGGGAGAGACAGAAAGAGGGAAACCAACAGAGGAAAGGATTGGGGAGAGAGAAAGAGGGAAAACAACACAGGGAAGGATTGGGGAGAGACAGAAAGAGGGAAACCAACAGAGGGAAGGATTGGGGAGAGAGAGGGAAAACAGATGGAAGGATGGGGAGAGAGAGGGAAAAACAGATGGAAGGATTGGGGAGAGAGAAAGAGGGAAAACAACAGAGGGAAGGATTGGGGAGAGGGGAAAAACAGATGGAAGGATGGGGAGAGAGAGGGAAAAACAGATGGAAGGATTGGGGAGAGAGAAAGAGGGAAAACAACAGAGGGAAGGATTGGGGAGAGAGAGAAAGAGGGAAACCAACAGAGGAAAGGATTGGGGAGAGAGAAAGAGGGAAAACAACAGAGGGAAGGATTGGGGAGAGAGAGAAAGAGGGAAACCAACAGAGGGAAGGATTGGGGAGAGAGAGAAAGAGGGAAAACAACAGAGGGAAGGATTGGGGGGAGAGAGAAAGGGAAACCAACAGAGGAAGGATTGGGGAGAGAGAGAAAGAGGGAAACCAACAGAGGAAACGATTGGGGAGAGAGAGAAAGAGGGAAACCAACAGAGGAAAGGATTGGGGAGAGAGAGAAAGAGGGAAAACAACAGAGGGAAGGATTGGGGAGAGAGAAAGAGGGAAAACAACGGAGGGAAGGATTGGGGAGAGAGAAAGAGGGAAAACAACAGAGGGAAGGATTGGGGAGAGAGAGAAAGAGGGAAACCAACAGAGGGAAGGATTGGGGAGAGAGAGAAAGAGGGAAAACAACAGAGGGAAGGATTGGGGAGAGAGAGAGAGGGAAAACAACAGAGGAAGGATTGGGGAGAGAGAGAAAGAGGGAAACCAACAGAGGAAGGATTGGGGGGAGAGAGAGAAAGAGGGAAACCAAAAGAGGAAAGGATTGGGGAGAGAGAGAAAGAGGGAAAACAACAGAGGGAAGGATTGGGGAGAGAGAGGGAAAACAACAGAGGGAAGGATTGGGGAGAGAGGGAAAAACAGATGGAAGGATTAGGGAGAGAGGGGAAAAACAGATGGAAGGATTGGGGAGAGGGGAAAAACAGATGGAAGGATGGGGAGAGAGAGGGAAAAACACAGATGGAAGGATTGGGGAGAGAGAGAAAGAGGGAAAACAATAGAGGGAAGGATTGGGGAGAGAGAGGGAAAAACAGATGGAAGGATGGGGAGAGAGAGGGAAAAACAGATGGAAGGATTGGGGAGAGAGAAAGAGGGAAAACAACAGAGGGAAGGATTGGGGAGAGAGAAAGGGAAAACAACAGAGGGAAGGATTGGGGAGAGGGGAAAAACAGATGGAAGGATGGGGAGAGAGAGGGAAAAACACAGATGGAAGGATTGGGGAGAGAGGGAAAAACAGATGGAAAGATGGGGAAAGAGAGAGGGAAAACAGATGGAAGGATGGGGAGAGAGAGGGGGAAAAACAGATGGAAGGATGGGGAGAGAGAGAGAGGGAAAAACAGATGGAAGGATGGGGAGAGAGAGAGGGAAAACGGAAGGATAGGGAGAGAAAGAGGGAAGACGCTGGATGGAAGAATGCAGAAAGAAATAGGGGAGACACTGGAAGGATGGGGAGAGAAAGCAGAGCTGCTGGATGGAAAAGGGGAATAGAGAAAGACTGGAGAATAAGAGGAAGAGGCATGGGGAGAACAAGGGTGAGGAAAAGATGAAAAGCCACGGGTAGATGAAGGAAATTAAAGAATGGATAGTAAGAATGAATTAAATCTGGACAGAGAGAGAGCCTGAAAAATACTGAAGAAAGCAAAGAAAAAGGAGACAAAAAATGACAAATGGCACAGAAGAGTTAAGCGAAAACAAAGGAAAGGAGAATCACAGTCTGGGACCAATATGGAAAGAAAAACAGTCACCAGACAACAAAGGTAGAAAAAAATCATTTTATTTTCATTTTAGTGTTTGTAATATGTCCAATTTGAGAATTTACATTGGCTGTCTTATTTTGCACTGGGTATACTACTACTACTACTACTTAGCAAATCACGTTATTTTTTTCTCCTATAGTACTGTAATATTTTCAATGACGTCTGTTTATATGCGCCATGGCTGGTATAGGGGGTGTGGTTAATGTGGGTGTGGCTGTCATAGGGGTGGAGCCATATGTGGTGACCCCGCCCATAATGAGTACCGGCACCTTTTTTTCTACAAAAAAAGCACTGGGTAACAGTGAGAGATAGCACATCACAAATTAAATCCGGAAAATCACATTGTGGAAAGTATATGAATTTATTTGCATTCTGCAGAGGGAAATAAGTATTTAATCCCTCTGGCAAACAAGACCTAATACTTGGTGGCAAAACCCTTGTTGGCAAGCACAGCGGTCAGACGTCTTCTGTAGTTGATGATGAGGTTTGCACACATGTCAGGAGGAATTTTGGTCCACTCCTCTTTGCAGATCATCTCTAAATCATTAAGAGTTCTGGGCTGTCGCTTGGCAACTCGCAGCTTCAGCTCCCTCCATAAGTTTTCAATGGGATTAAGGTCTGGTGACTGGCTAGGCCACTCCATGACCCTAATGTGCTTCTTCCTGAGCCACTCCTTTGTTGCCTTGGCTGTATGTTTTGGGTCATTGTCGTGCTGGAAGACCCAGCCACGACCCATTTTTAAGGCCCTGGTGGAGGGAAGGAGGTTGTCACTCAGAATTGTACGGTACATGGCCCCATCCATTCTCCCATTGATGCGGTGAAGTAGTCCTGTGCCCTTAGCAGAGAAACACCCCCAAAACATAACATTTCCACCTCCATGCTTGACAGTGGGGACGGTGTTCTTTGGGTCATAGGCAGCATTTCTCTTCCTCCAAACACGGCGAGTTGAGTTCATGCCAAAGAGCTCAATTTTTGTCTCATCTGACCACAGCACCTTCTCCCAATCACTCTCGGCATCATCCAGGTGTTCACTGGCAAACTTCAGACGGGCCGTCATATGTGCCTTCCGGAGCAGGGGGACCTTGCGGGCACTGCAGGATTGCAATCCGTTATGTCGTAATGTGTTACCAATGGTTTTCGTGGTGACAGTGGTCCCAGCTGCCTTGAGATCATTGACAAGTTCCCCCCTTGTAGTTGTAGGCTGATTTCTAACCTTCCTCATGATCAAGGATACCCCACGAGGTGAGATTTTGCGTGGAGCTCCAGATCTTTGTCGATTGACAGTCATTTTGTACTTCTTCCATTTTCTTACTATGGCACCAACAGTTGTCTCCTTCTCGCCCAGCGTCTTACTGATGGTTTTGTAGCCCATTCCAGCCTTGTGCAGGTGTATGATCTTGTCCCTGACATCCTTAGACAGCTCCTTGCTCTTGGCCATTTTGTAGAGGTTAGAGTCTGACTGATTCACTGAGTCTGTGGACAGGTGTCTTTCATACAGGTGACCATTGCCGACAGCTGTCTGTCATGCAGGTAACGAGTTGATTTGGAGCATCTACCTGGTCTGTAGGGGCCAGATCTCTTACTGGTTGGTGGGGGATCAAATACTTATTTCCCTCTGCAGAATGCAAATAAATTCATATACTTTCCACAATGTGATTTTCCGGATTTAATTTGTGATGTGCTATCTCTCACTGTTACCAATAACCTACCCTTCAATTATGGGCTGCTCATGTCTTTGTCAGTGGGCAAACTTACAAAATCAGCAAGGGATCAAATACTTATTTCCACCACTGTATGTATATATAAAAATATCTTTCTTATTTTACTGTTCTCTAGCCTTCCTTTAGTAATGTACTCGATTAGTGTGTGTATTTCTTAATCATTGTGATGCAGTAACAATAATGACTTATGCACTCTCTAATTAAAGTGCAAATAAAGAGTTTCATTTACCTAATACGAATCTAAAAGAATCTGTAGTATTTTATTCTGTGAGCAGTCCGTGGTGATCAAGTGAGCAGGCTGCAATACCGAAGCAATACAGATGGTAATCTTACCCTAGAGCTGAAACTTTCTATGAAATTGTTCTAGAACACTTGCGTTATCATTAAAAGTGTGCTGTCCTTTAAATCTACAGAAATGACTTATTCCAGCTTCTATTCAAATGGTTAATGGTGTATGCTTTAAAATTGATACAACCTCTAAAGTGTTGAGTGTTTTTCTGGATTCTTCACTGAATTTTGAAAAACAGATTAATTCTGTAGTACAAAAATCATTTTTTTTTAATTGAGACAATTGCACTTAGGTTGCTCCTATTTTTTTCAGCAACATTTTAGAGTGCTTGTTCAATCTATTGTTTTGTCCCTGTTGGATTACTGCAACTTCCTTTATTCTGGAATTTCAGTAAAGCTCAAGAGGAAACTTCGATTGGTACAAAACACGGCTTCGTGGTTGATACATCAAGGCTCATGATATGATTTCGTTACTCCTTTGTTTTTGGATTTACCTTGGCTCCCTGTGGATCTATGTGTTAAGTTTAAGTTCTGCTGTCTAGCTTTTAAGACTTTGTATGGGGATGTGCCTGAGAATTTCCCTAATTTAATTAGTATATTAGGTAGACAGATTGGAAATTGTAATTATGATTTATTACTGTTATGTTTTATATCAACCTGGGCCTCACAGTCTCTGCTAGCTCCAAGGTCCCGCCCGGGTCCACAAATCAGAGTCTTCTCTCTTTTACTCCTTCTTTCCTTCACTCCTTTGTCTCTCTGTGTCTCCTTCCTCTAGCTTCCTCTTCCACACTTATTCACTCAACATCCCACGCTAGGCACCAGTTTTATGTAACCCCGGGTCTGACATTCTGCCACCCAGGTTTGAGTCGCAGGGGACCAAAATCTTTCTCTCAATTCTCTATTCAGTTACCACTCAGCTTTTCACTCATACAGTCACACTTCCATCCACTGAGCTTGGGAGTGGGTCAGTGATCTGGTACAGAGATCTTGGGTGTTGGAAGTTGCTAGTGGGAATGTCAGGGGTTGTTTCTCTTAGTCTGAGAACCCTCTTGCTGCCATACCAAAGACCTCCTGGCACTCTAGAGGTTTATTGAAAATGCAACTCCAACTGTACTGTAACTTTGATAACCAGTTTAACAACGAATCAACTTTCAGATATTTACAGTTCCATAACATCCTCTGGTGGGATGAAATGATCCACCTTACTTCCCATTCATTTGAGATTTATATTGTAGATATTTATAGTACCACCTGTCCACTTTCCCATCCCTTCATGACAGGAATAAATCCCAGGCTGTGACCTCTACTCCTTTTCTCCACATGATAATTTGCAGGCACATTCCTGTGTCGAATGTCCTCAGCACCAGTAGTACACCACTCCAAGGCTACACTCCAGCCACCTGGGCAGGCTTTCTTCCATCCTGGTTCTGCTTCCAGGATGAACTCTCCTCCGTCCAGCCAAAACCTAACTCCTCTTGCCAGTTGCAACTTTTTTGGGCATCAACTACTCCTTTAGCCAGCCTTTATTTGTTTCCTTTAATACAGGACCCCCATTACTCCCAAGGGTCCCAACAAGGGTACAGGAAACTGAAGACCTGCGGTTGACCAAAGACCTAGAGGCTCATTTTCAAAGCACTTAGCCTCCCAAAGTTCCATAGAAACCTATGGAACTTAGCCTCCCAAAGTGCTTTGAAAATATGCCTACTTGTGTACCTCCCCACCATTTATTTTATTAAACACAAACTCCACCCATGTTACTCTCCACAGGGATACCACTATCTCTCTGCATTTTATTCCAATAAACCTCCCTTGGGCTGTATCTCCCCCACCCAAAGACATTCCACTCCATCCCACTGGCAGGGATCTCCCTTCCCCCAGGGCTATGGAAAAATCTATCCACTCTAGTAATGCCCATTCTATAGGGTATTACAAAAGAATAAATGGGTACATCAAAGATCTTACTGTTATTGTATGGTTGAAGCTTGGAATTTATTACTATTAGACACTAACCTTATTCAACTTTTGAAAGAGAGATAAGGCATGGCTATTTGAAAATCTTTTGACATAAGAATAGTGTATGTTAGATGTGGTGAGATGTATTACGTTATGTATTGTAAGGGGTTGGAAAAAAGCCTGACTAAAAGAGGGCTGAGGCAGGGGCTCGAGGAAGAGGTGTTCTTAAGGAAGAGAAAGTTTCACTCACAGGTTCCTAGTAGACATGAGATTTGCCCCCTAGTGGCCAAGAGGCCAGTCAGAATATTGACTAGGGGTAGGAACTACCATCTCCAGAATCCATCACTTCCTATGCAAGACTCTCAGGAATTGGAGGGCGGAGGAGATGATTGGGAAATGGTCTCTGATCAGGGTGATGAGAAGCAGCAGGGGGAAGCCTGTGGGGAGGAGGCTATGGAATATGATAAAATGGAGGCAGCTGAGGGGGTTGGGAGAGGTGAGTATGGAGATTTCAGCATTAGCATGGACCCAAGGGGGTAAAGTAAAAGGTTTTCTGGCTGCTACAATACCTAAACTGTTTAAGAGAACTGCTCTGATCTCACCACCTCCAGGTGACTGTGACTCAACTTCTCTGGTCAGGACACTATGCCTTGAAGCAACAACAAAACTGTCAAATGGTGGCTGAGGAGACATCCTAATTCGATAGTCAGCGAGGTGTATTTTCCCAAAGAATCACCCGTAGCCCCTCCTTTCAGGGTTTCCTCAAGTGGGCATGTCATTCCCTATTCTGGGTTTCCTGTTTATCACAAGAAAGAATCAACAGATCCCATGCAGCAGCAGCACTGGGCTTGGAGGGATAAGCAGGGTCTTCCCATGACATTTACTCACAGAGGAACAGTATCGAGAGCAGTGAACAGAACTCAGGCCCGTGTTGCTATCTTGGCTCCACCCCTCGCAATTCTTGCAATGCATTTTCCTACAGACAAATTTGTGCATTCAGCAGCAAAAGAATTTTTAAAAATTACAAGTTCTTACATCCTTCTGAACTTCCATTTCTTGTCTATGATTATATTAAACTGTTTGCATTCCCTGTATTAACAGCCAAATGAGGTGCCAAGGAAAAATAATATAGTCATTCTTATAGAGGTGCAAATATAGTATTTCACAAGGTATAAAGTATAGCAAAAATATTTAAGCAAATATTTTGCCACCTGATCAAACACTATTTGTGCCTCTTTATGGCACTGCATATAACTGCATTAGTGTGTTCTAACACTTTAATGTATGTTATTAGTAAATAAGAACCAACGCTTATAATGGGACCTGCACTAAATACTGTGTTCTAATGTTTGTTAGTGCATTGTAATGTAGTACCACGCTTTGGTACATCTAATTTAGGGTCCCTTTTACAAAGCCATCATTTAAAGTGGCCTGCGGTAGTGTGGGTGTGTCTTTTAGGTGCAATGTGGGCCATTTTTTACCATGTCTAGGAAAAAGATGATTTTTAATGGACCAGAAAATGGGCCTGCGCTAATATTAAAACTAGTGTGCACCTATTTCCGGCCTGAGCCCTTACTGCTACCCATTCACTTAGCAGTAATGATTCACGCGCAAGCCATGTGGTTAACCATGCAGTGCATTCTAACGTGAGCATGATGTCATTACTGCCGAGAACACACCCCGTGGTAGAAAATAGAAAATTATTTTCTACTGCGGGATTCGGTGTGCACCAAAATTGAAATTACCACCAGGCACACGTGCTACCCCAGCGGTAGTGCCAATTGGGTGCGTGCTACCTGTGCGTTAGCACTCCTGTGCCTTTGTAAAAGGGACCCATAGTAATTAGGCCTCATCCATTCCAAGTTTCTTTAGGCCTCATCCATTCCAAGTTTACAGAAATTTGATAATGACATCTTTTTAGAACATTTTAAAACAATTCTTGTTTTTCATACACTACATTAAGATCCACAAATGGGCATGACATCACACTTTCAGGACTGTCAAAAAATTAACATCTTATTTGTAACCTTGTTAGAGTATCTCAAAGGGACCAATTAATCCTGTATCCCGTAAAACTAAGATGGCTTTAATTAGGGTAACCTCAATGCTATATTTGGCTCTCATGAGAATTTTCAGATTGTTTTGAGAATTGATTAATTTTGTTCGCATTTCTGTTTTATTGTAGGCATTTAGGAAAATGGATTCATTTGATGACATTTGCTTCTCTCATTATAAACTGTAAAATGAGGATGATAATAATGAAAAGGAGACTAATCAAGAATTAAAGGTCTGTACTAACTTGTGACAAATGCTGCAACAAGAGGAAACGGCACGCGGTCTATTCTTACAACTTTAGGCTTGGAAAGAACTCTTAAAATCATTCTATAAACTCATTCCAAAAGAGGGATTGTTGAAGAAACTGAGAATATACCTAAAGTTTATTTTACTGTAAAACATTTATAGTCAAACTTTGATATGGATCTCTGCTTAAAGTCCCTTGTATACTAATATTTTTGTAGTGCCTTTTCTGTCTGTTTTTGAAGACTAACTCTCTTTTTTTTGTATATTCTGATTGGGCTTTTGACCAAAACTGTTACTTGGTTATGATTTACCTGTTCCTCTTAGTAATTTTTTGAGCTTTGGGAAGAGTCACAGCTGTTCACAGATATAAACGTTTGTGTGTATGCTGCCTTGATGTGATTGGCAAAAGAGCGGTCTATTAAATCCATACAAGAAAAATCTCAATAAAAGACAAAGGGCCCCTTTTACCAAGCTGCGGCAAAAGGGGGCCAGTGTTGGCATCAGCGCGTGTTTTACATGCGTACCAAGACCCCCTTTTACCACAGCTGGTAAAAGGGAAGTTTTGCTTTCCTACAGGAAATGGCTGGGCGGCAAGTAAAGCACTTGCTCCTGGCCATTTCGGGAGGAGCCCTTACCGCCACCCATTAAAGTGGCGGTAAGGGCTCCCTCGTTAAACCAGCACTGCCCAATTACTGCTGAGTACACTCCAGCGCTACAAAAATAAATACATTTTTGTAGCACCAGAAATGACGGCATGCTAGAGATGGGACTTCCTGTATAGCAAGTGGTAAGTCCGCGTTTCAAGGGCAAGCCTATTAGTCGTTCGTTGATAGCGACCTGGGGTGAGTGAAGCGACTAGTCATCATAACTTTGTTTCAGATAAGTTCACATTTTGATTTAATTTTTGAATAGAGCACTAAGGTGATTGGCAATAGCACATACAGAAAATTAAGAGAGACCCGGTGAAAGAAGTGCTATACCACTTGGCAAAGAAATGTATTGCCCCAAAAAAGTGGTTTTTGCTGAGGGCTCTCTTTATTAAAAAATAGAATAAAAGAAAAAAAGTATTAAGTAATTAGTAGATAAGTGTTTGATTCTATTTTTCTGTATATAACAAGAGACATTTGGATCTGTATTGTGATTAGCCAGGCTTATGAAGCAGCAACGAGTCTTGGTTTTTGTTCATTAGTTCTTTAATGTTATCATAGACTGTGGGATTTGAATTAATATGAGTATAAATTTAGGCATGGGATCTGCGCCTAAATTTTACGCAAGTGTTAAAAAAAGAGGCATGGAAATGGGAGGGTCATGGGTGTATCAGGGGTGTTCCTTTCAGTTGCACACGTAATTACAGAATAAAGTGGGATCTGTGCTTAATTTAGATGTGAGCATTTGCACACATTTCTACTACTACTTATCATTTCTAAAGCGCTATTAGACGTACGCAGCGCTGTACACTTGAACATGAAGAGACAGTCCCTGCTCCACAGAGCTTACAATCTACTTAGGTCAGACAAACAGGACAAACAAGAGAAAAGGGAATATTAAAGTGAGGATGATAAAATAAGTGTTCTGAACAAGTGAATAAGGGTTAGGAGTTAAAAGCAGCATCAAAAAGGTGGGCTTTTAGCTTAGATTCGAAGACGGCAAGAGATGGAGCTTGACATACCGGCTCAGGAAATCTATTCCAGGCATATGGTGCAGCAAGATAAAATTTCCATTGGTGTAAAAGGCTGCGCCTAAATGTAGTTGTGGTCCTCGGGCATAGGCACTATGCTATAAACTGCACCTAACTAAGGGGCCCTTTTACTAAGGTGCATAGTTGCCTATGTGCGTACGTTTTTCAAATTAGAACTACTGCCCAGCCACCGCGTGCCCCGGGAGCTAACTGTAATTTTTACGTGTGTCCGATACGCATGACAGAAAATATATTTTATTTTCTACCACATGGTGCAACTGGGGGATAATCAGAAATGTACACGCGCTGATGATTACTGTTCAGTTAACACGTGAGACCTTACTTCTAAGTCAATGGGTGGCGGTAAGGTATCAGGCCCAAAATTGACATGTGCCAATTTTTATTTTGCCGCATGTCCATTTTAGGCCAAAAAAAGGCCTTTTTTGCAGGTGCACTGAAAAATGGACCTGTGTGCGTCCAATACATGCGCCTACACCAGTGCAGGCTATTTTCTGGTGCGCCTTAGTAAAAGGGCCCTTTAGCGTGGCTTATAGCATAGTGCTGAGCGGGGATTTTTTTTTTCTTTTATTTATAAGTTTAAACCATTATTTCAAGGATTTACACTTGTTCAGGAAAGTGTTTTAACAATCAAGATATTAAAGGAAATATTACATGACACATATATTTAACACTCAAGTCCACATTATACTGGATTCTATGATTACTAATAAGAGGAAAATAAGGCAAATATTAAGGCAAATTAAGCACATAAGATAGGACAGAAATTACTCTCCTTAAGATCTTTTTGAGGCAACAAAGGATGTTAAATGGGAAGGTTCCATGAATACATATTTAACTGCATTATATCTCAAGTAGAATGTCCCCCCACCTCCTATTTGCAAAACGTCAGATTTCAAAATTAAAAATTGTTTCCGCCTTCGCTGGGTTTCCCTCGAAACATCAGGGAACAGAAGAATTTTTAAACCCACTGTTTATCAGGTAACAAAGCCACGGTGGCTACCAATGTTGCCGCTGTGGCTAATTCAGTTTCCAAGGTATCCAACAAGGCAGAGACATCGATAGAATTTTGTTGTAGTTGATCAAGTTCTTTCTTTGGTATATAATATACTTGGGTATATGGAGGTAAATTTTGTTCAGGTATTCCCAATATTTCTTGCAGGTAACGTTTTAACATTTCCATTGATTTCACCATTGCTACATTTGGAAAGTTTATAAACCAGAGATTATGATTTCTCATATAATTATCATACATTTCTACAAGGCATTACGCTACCCTGTATATCCCGAGAGTTAAACCTGAGACTGCTGGCTCCAAATAACAGACTCTAATCCCAAATCTTTATTTAATCAAATTGATGACAAGATTTAAAAAAATCAATGATTTACAGTTGCATTGAGATGGATTAGGGATTCTGCATATGCAGATTAAGTCTGTATCTATGTCCAGCCTCTCTCCAGACTGGAGGAACTGTCAGTGCCTGGTAATTTGGATACTAAAATCAATAGGCACCGCAGCTGCACAGGTAACCATAACCACCCATACAGAGTGGTGAAAAAACACTATACTTTTCTACTCCTGAGAGGATAAAAACAAACAGCAGTTTCTTGCCTCAACATGGAGAGTTCATGCCCTTTACATGTTGGATCTAAGACCTAGGTACAGCTTTCGACCCTTTCTGAATTCTCTCACAGAAAGCAATTGGAAGAAGGGGGGGGGGGACTGTGCTCTTCCCAGCATGTCTAGATGCAAGCAGTAACAAAAAGCTCTAAAAGACACTGGGGCCAATATTCAGACCACGGGAATTAGCTGGGCTGATTCCCAGAGTCGGCGTTAAGCCCGGATATTCAATGCTGTGCCATTTCCAGTGATCGGCATTGCATATCCGGTTTATTTTTGGCCAGTTTCAACTGAACCAACCAAGTCGATATTTGGTTGCCAAACTTAGCCAGCAATGGGCTGAATATTGGTAGATAGCCAGTTATATCGCATGATATTACTGGTTCTCTGCTAAGCGCTAACCAGCAATATACAGCAGGAGATAACTGGCTATTCCCCCACTGAATATTGCCAGATAGCCAGTTAAGTGACATTTAACTGGACAGGAGCCTTTCCTGACCAGTTAAATAGTCTTAAATATCAGGGGTACTTAGTGCAAAACACAGGTTCTGGAAATGCTAATCACAGAGGACTGTAGAAATGAAGGGACTTGGCCATAAACACAACTTAATAACATACAGATAGGTAATCTGATATACACAGACAGCACAAGCTACCTCGTGTGATGAGAGTAGAACAATGTTAGTGTACTGGAATGTACTTGAATGTGGTCAGGATATGTTTGCATTTGTTGATGCTTAATCACCAAAAGCAGGCTAAATGTGTCCACCCAACAAAAACAATAAATGAAACAAAGAGTGAACCATCTGGTAGGAGGACAAGGTCTCAGACGTCACCAGATTATTTTGCCCCAATAAACATTCAGGAGTTTGAAAAAAGTCTCTTGGTGACCGTTTTAATCATCAACCAAAAACCCCCTCCATCTTTATCTAAACGGTTCAATTTTTCTTTATTTTCTTTGTTAATTTCTTATATTTATATGTTTAAATTCAAAAAGAGTGACCAATTAGCAATTTGCATACTATAGCAGTGGCACTTATCTGAAACCCACTGGGATTAAGTAATGAATGATTTTAGTGAATTTTACAGTAATAGCATATTTTGCGCCAACATTTCTATTTGTCTTAAACAATGCTTAACGTATTTGTAAGCCAGCCCCATGGGGGGATGGGGATGAAAAGGGATTTTGAATTTAACTCGTGCCTTTTTAGCTCAAGGCAAGTTATGTTAGGGTGCATTAGGTATTTCTCTGTCCTGGAGAGTGAAGTGACTTGACTAGGATTACAAGGAGCAACAGTGGGATTTGATCTGGACTTCCATGGCTCTCAGCCTGCTGCTCTAACCATTAGGCTACCCTTCAAGTGGCTAATTAAGGGGTCTATTGAAGTTACTCCCCAGCAAGGCCACCCTAGCACTAGGTAAACTAGGCAGCTGCCTAGGAAAGAACAACTTTAGGGGTGACAATCTCTCTCGATCTCCCCATCCATGATCCAGCATCTCTTCTGCCCCATCCCCTCTCTTCCACTTGATGCCCAGTATCTCTTCTTCCATTCTCATCCCGCATTCTGGTAAGCCCTCCTTCCCTCATCAAACTTGCATTTATTTACTTGTAAACGTTGCTGACAGTGGCAAGCAGCGATTCACACATGCTGTCTCAGGCTGCCCCAAAGAAGTTCCCTCTATGCATCCTGTCCTGCCAGAGAAACAAGTTGTGTCAGAGTTTTACAAATACATATAACTGGCAGTCCTTATTCCTTGGAACCAATACTGTAATCAAGACATACAACAGAAGCTTTGAGTTAAGGCATATGTTACTTACTCTTCAGATAGGGATCACTTAAACTAATTGGATTAAGCTGCAAGAAGTCAGGATTGTGCCCCCCAAACAAACTATGGTTAAGTATAGGGCTGCAAGTTAATTGAAGTTAACTCTGCCATTAATGCATTACATATTAATTGCAATTTTAAAAAAATAATCATGTTGTAGCATCTCATGTCTCCTCCAAACATTTCTTCTGCTTTCTTTCACTCCCAACACCTGTCTTCTCTGCAATCTAGCATCATTCCCCCCACACACTATTCAAAATCAGCCCCCTCCTACACCTTAAAGGCAGCAGCAGTACTGCACATATGCTGCCTGTGGCCTAATCCAAAGCTTTCCATCTGACCTGTCTCACCCATGCAGAAACAAGAAGTGATGTCAGAGGAAAAGGTAGGACAGACCAGAAGGAAAGCTTCTGTCCAAGCTGCAGGCAGCATATGTGCAATGCTGCTGCTGCTGGGGACCAACAGAAGAACCTGTGGGGAGGATTGGGAGGGGGCAGATGCTGAGCCCCATTTGGGAGGGGGAGTGAGCTGCAGACCTGTGAACAGAAATTGAGGGGCCACCAGTAGAAGTTGTGGCTGAGGCAAAGAGCTATAGAATCCATGAGAAGAGCTTGGTGCTGTTCTTCACCAGTTCATATCGCTGCTTATAGGGGTGGAGAGAGAGGGAGAGAGTGATGCTAGATAATAGGAGAGGGGGAGGAGAGAGAGAGAGAGAAAGAGAGAGTAGATCCCAGGAAAGAAAGAGAGATAAAGGGCCTGGGGGAAAGGAAGGGAAGGGGGATGGGATTTGATATATATATATATATATATATATATATATATATATATATATATATATATATATACTTATTTTGTACCTGGGGCAAAAGAGGGTTAAATGACTTGTCCAGAGTCACAAGGAGCTACAGTAGGAAATAAATGAATAAATAAAATATCTTTAGTTGTGTGATTAATTGCAATTAAATATTTTAATCATGCAATTTATCATGATTTAAAGTTGTAATCATCATGCAGCTATAATTGAAAAGCATAGCTAGCTGAGGGTGGATGAAGGACAGGAGGGAATGATGCCAGGTAAGCCACTCTGAGCAGAAGTTTCTATGTTCACTGTTCCTATGTTCAAGATTCCTTCCGCTCTCATTAAGAAAGTGAACTTCAATTAGCTCTTCGAAAAGGTTCCTTTGATTATCATGAAAATAGAACATACAAGTTTCCTTTAACCTCAAAAGTCAGAGAGAAAACCTACACATTTGAACTAACAAACTCTGAACTCATTTCTTAAACCAGTCAGGGACCCAATAACTCACAGACAGTTACAGCATCTCAGGTAAGCTAATGTGGGCAGATGTCTCAGATCTGTATTCGCTGCTCATGTTTTCAAGTCTCATTCTTGCTCCCATAAAGGGAGAGAAACACCATTCTCATTCTCAATTAGCTCTTCAAAAAGGTCCCCTTTGATTAATATTTAATGAAGCTATTAGCATAAAGTTTGCTGCTAATCAGCTCATTTGTCTTCCTGTTCTGAATGAGCGATAAAGTTAGTATTCACACAAAATGCATGTTGTAGACAGGTGTTAATTTAACCTTACTAACCCTTTAGTTAGCAGACCTCTGATGATATAAAGGTCCTCAGACATTTGTAAATGAAAGCCAGTTCTCCTTAGATGTTGAATAGGAATAAACACATTTTTTTCACAGTGGAAGCAAATCAGACATATCATAATAAAATGATGTACAGATTTTCCTTACATTTATAAAATATTTAGGGGCCCTTTTTCCAAACGGCCCAAGGTGGCATTGGCGTGTGGGATCATCGCTGCCACTGCCGGTTAAAAGGCTTTTTTTTAACGGGCCAGTAAATGGCTGTGTGGTAATAATAAAGTTGCCACAGGACATTTACTGCTGGAGCCTTTACCACCTCCTATTTAGGGGGCAGTGAGGGCTCCAGCAGTAACCTGGCAATAATCGGGCAGTGCTGCCCGATTACATCCAGGCACACTCCCAGTGCTAGAAAATCCAAAAGTATTTTCTAGCACCAGAAACGACTCACGGCAGATCAAGAACTACTGCTGGTCTTCCAGGCGATTTGTCGAGCTTAAACCTGCAGCAGCCCTACCGCCGGGTGATAGAGTTAATTGTAGGGGGAAAGGGGCCCAAAGGGGTCTTTTACTAAAGATTAACTCGAGTTATCTGCAGCAGGGCCCATTTTATTCCTATGGGGCCCTGATGCAGATAACTCGAGCTAATCTTCAGTAAAAGACCCCCTTAGTGAACACCAGTCCGCTGCAAAACAGTTCAACAGAGATGTGCTAAGGACAACATTTTCAGTTATTGTAGAATTTTTCCTGAATTCTGGGCACTGAGGTTTTTTCAGTTGGTTTCAAACGTTCATGTTACATAAATACATTTTCTTTTAATATATAGAACTTATTCATAAATGCAAATGGAATTTGCACATATTAAGTCCTAGGGTAACATACATTAAATTGTTTGTGAATGCTAAGTTCTTTTTAAGCCACGCTAATGCACATCTCTAGTCGTCGAAATGGTACACTTTGCACTAGATGTTATTGCAGTTTTCCCCAGTCTGTTGTGGTGTTTTCACTGTAACATTTGCTGCAGTCTATGACAATTTTGAAATATTTCTGCAGCCTGTGCAACAAGAATGACCACAATCCTTCTGGTTAGTAAATACATCGATCTGTAGCTTTTATGGAAAATCTGCCATCTGACTTGTAAACTTAAATATCTTTTTATTTGATGCATATATCTTTAAGGATAAAAAGATACATTGTAAATTGTGAGAGATAAGTGACTATCCTACAGTTTAGTTGACTCTTCTAAGCCTCAGCAAAAAAAAAAAAAAAAACAATAAGCACCTATTCAAACACTGGCATTAAAGCACACTGAGAAAAACATAAACTCTTCAAGAGGACATTTAAGTAATCCTCTTAGAACTGTATTATCCTTTTTTAGTCTCTCAGGCACATCTGTAAAGGGAAAGGGAGAATGACTAAGAAGATAAAGACGTTTCAAACAGAAAACAGAGAACCATAGCGATGTTCCTTGTGACACAATACTAAACACCAATCAAATGCTCCTTAGTTTATGGTACAAAAAGGAGACCTCAGAGATCCAAGGGAAAAGCCTTTGAACATGAACCATTGCAATTTTTGCTGGCTTGTAATTTCTTTCATGTCCAAAAAAAACTCCTGATATATTTACTCAAAGTGCATATGAAATTTTTAACCATTGGAAAAGAGGCCTGAGTTTTATACAATTATTCCAATTTCAGGTTAAACAACTGGGTTTAAAGATGGTGCCATCTTTAAACCCAGTTGTTTAACCTGAAATTGGAATAAGTACAAGCTCCTGATGAAGCCATAAAGGGGTGAAACAGTGTCCCTGTTGAACTTAAGCTAATCGCTGTTTCTTGTATAAATCCCAGGCGTCTTTTCAAATGGTTAAAAATTTCATATGCACTTTGAGTAAATATATCGGGAGTTTTTTGTAGAGCAATGAAAGAAATTACAAGCCAGCAAGAATTGCACTGGTTCATGTTTGAAGGGTTTTCCCCTTGGATCTCTGAGGTCTCCTTTTTCCTCCCATAAACTAAGGAGCATTTCATTGGTGTTTAGTATTGTGTTTAGTACAGCTTTACAAGTGTTTAACACCGATCTGATTGCTATTTGATTTAATGTTCCTTGCGACCTCAGACACGTCTTCGACTCTTTATTTCCTCAGATACAAAATTAGATTGTAAGCCCTCTGGAGATAGGGGAAGCTACTGCTCCTTAATGTGACTCCCCTTGAATTACTATTGAAAAGGTGTTAGCAGAAAAAAAATGTTAAAGTTCATAAATTACAAATGATGTTACTAGTGTGAGAAATTTCATAAACTGCTTCTTGATATTTAAGATTAAGGGTCTTTTTACTAAGCTGTGGCAAAACAGCCTTAGCGCACCCTTAGGTATATCTTTACTGCACGCTAGGACTATTTTTACTGCAGCTGTAAAATGGTCAATTTTCTATTTGTTGTATTTGTCCATGTGCTAATGTTGCCATTGGCATGCAACCATTTTTAAAAATTACTGCATGAGCACTTAAAGCCACCCATTTTATAGGTGGTAAGGCCTCACTGCTAGCCAGTTAGCGTGCGGTATTGTGGATACATTAACTGGTTAACACAGGAATGCCCACTAATCTACCGTATTTTTCGGACCATAAGACGCACCGGACCATAAGACGCACCTAGGTTTTAGAGGAGGGAAATAGGAAAAAAAAAATTTTCCTCTTTCCCTCCTCTAAAACCTAGGTGCTCCGGTGCGTCTTGTCCGGGTTTTGGACCTCCGTTCTGTACTTACAGGATTCCATGTTCCCTGGTGGTCTAGTGACGTCGGGGCAGGAAAGAGCCCCCTCTTTCCTGCCCATCGCGCTGCTCTCCGTGCTTCTCAATGCTTTCTGACGGTCTCGGCGAGATTCAAAATGGCCGCTGAGAATCTCGGCGGCCATTTTGAATCTCGCCGAGACCGTCAGAAAGCATTGAGAAGCACGGAGAGCAGCGCGATGGGCAGGAAAGAGGGGGCTCTTTCCTGCCCCGACGTCACTAGACCACCAGGGAACATGGAATCCTGTAAGTACAGAACGGAGGTCCAAAAACGCTACCTTCGGACTATAAGACGCACCCCCCATTTTCCTCCCAAATTTTGGGGGAAAAAAGTGCGTCTTATAGTCCGAAAAATACGGTAATTTAATCTAGTAGTTTTTCCAAAGATGGTCTTGAGCAGTGTATATACAAAATACATAATAAACGTGTGGAGAGGCATTTTCGATATGACGCCTAAATCTGATTTTGTACGTTTTGCTGAAAACATCCAAAAATCAAGAGATGAACATAGAGATTTTCAAAACTGAAAACATTTATCTTTTTGTTTCAAAAATGACCATTTGCTAGATGGTTTTGTGCTCAGTATGGCTATCTTTTTTGCACTATTTTTGAAACAAAAAAAGAAATCCAAGGGGAAAAACGCACAAAAACAAGCTGAGCCTTGCCAGTAATTTGCATGCTCATTAGTTTGAGCGAGCTGTGATCATTTTATTGCACTAATTTTGTGGTGAAGACTCAACCGCAAGCATTTGAGCATCAGCCCCCAAATGAACAATAAGCAAAAAATGTCCTTCTAACTTCAGTTACCACATTGCCTCATATTTGCACACTAAATAAAACCACCACAAAAAGACCAGATTGACCTTTCCAATCTGCCCAGTTGTGTTTCTTCCACTTTAGACTGCTGAGCATACAAATTATCATACTCAGCCAAATTTCAGCTCTGTTGTCTTTCACCTGAAGCTTCTGACCTTTTGCCCTTCATTAGTTCCAGTGCTGTCCAGAATATAGGTACAACACTCTCAGATTTTAAACAATTAACACCAATAAAACACCCCAAAGCCACAAATATTTAAAAAAAAAGGTGTTTACTGGATAAACAGCAAGAAAACACAACTTCTTCCATTGACTGCTCTGAATCCTCCTCTCTGCTTTTTTTCTGCACTGAAGACTCCCCAGGTACATAAATGTATGCATTAGATTCAACTGGAAAAGGTACCTGCAATAGTATATACACTACAAAAACAGTGGAACATCATTTTTGTACCCTCAAAGAATCCCTGGTTACCTTGAAAATAAAAACGTAAATGTATAATTTATAAACACCTAAAAATAGAAGCCCTAATCATAGGCTTATTTGGAATCTTCCTCTGCTCATTAAAAAGATAACTATGCCATTTTTACACAGTATGAGGACTGTACTTACAACAAATGACTGCAAAGAATAGAAGTATATAATTAGATGCCTGCTTGATTTGAGATAAGAATAGTCTGCAAAGAAGTATCAGATAAATCATAGCATCTATGCAAAGATATAATTATTACAATGACATTGCACTGACCTGATGAAGGAAATATAATGCTTGAAAGCTAGTCAGAAATATTCTACGCCAGTTCAATAAATATATCTCATGCAAGTTGCTCCTGAATATTCATCATTATCATTATCAAGTGCTATTTTGAATAGGATGGTGTGCAACTATGATGGGCCCAGCTTTCTTCTTTCTTTGGCCCATGCATTCAGATCTTGAACAGTATTTAGGAGCCCTTCGCTGTAGCAAGAGTGCCTATTAGAGAGGGTCCATTTATCTGTCTGTCCATCTATATGCATAGGTAAACAACCCTATCCGAAAAACAGAAGACATGAAGATGTAGACTAAAGAGGCATGCCACAGGAAGCCCATGTGTCTGTTTGTCTGTCTTTACACATGTGTAAATGAACCTATGCATTCAATGAAAAAGCAAAGATGTAGATTAAAGAAGCATTCTATGATGAGACCAAAGGCACATGGATGGGAGGTCTGATGCTGCTGTTTCAAAGATTGAAGGGAAGTCCCACAAGGAACCCAAATTCCAAGGCACAAGAACAGGAGGCCTGATGCTTTTTATACAGCGGATTGAAATATTGCCAGGAGTACAAACCCTATAGCCCAAGGACAGTAGGCCTTCCCTGAGAAAGATCTGCCAACAGGGACTGATTGCTATCTGTGCAAAAGTTGGTGGTCTGCTCATGATAGAAGATAAAAGGGAGTACAGGGAGTTTATAGAATTGGCAGGGGAGGAGAAAGGAATGGGAATGAGCGCACGGAAAATATGAGAGTAGGGGATATAGTACAAAGGTAAGAAAGAGGGAAAGGGGGAAAGAATATGGGAGGATGGAAGAGGACTGAAAACACCCCAAAATACAATTCCTTGTACCTATAGACCATAATTGATTTTCCCTTACACTGACACCTTGACATTTCAACAGCCTAACATATCCCCTAACACTTCCCATAGAGAGCAACCCCATAAACCACTCTCACCTATACACAAGCTCACACACACTGTCTCATCCTCTTCCCACCCCTCTCCAGCGACTATTCTATTTCATTACACTCAGCTCCTCAACTTTCCCCAACATCTTCCACACAGCCCTCACACTTGCCCAACATCACCATAGACATATACAGGCATACACACCACTCACAGGCATATACAATTCATATGCTGTACCAATAAAAATATATAGACCATATGTACTTGAACTTCTTCCCATTTACACACCCAGCCTCTGGCACTCTACTGAGACACTGAGACACACTTTACTATGCACTTCACTGCTGAACCCCCTATCCCCCCACCACCAGACATGCCTGAGTCTTGAATGGAGGAAGGAGAATTACTTCATTGTGTCACACTGTCAGTGCACCTTTCAACTTTATATTGTTGGCACTAGCTGTTTTCTGTTTTTCTTTCTCTTTTGCTTTCTATTATGCTCTGTGGTATTAGGTTAGCAACCTGCCACAAAATGTTTTCATTACATGTTTTCATTTTGGCCACTGACTCTATATTGATAGACATTCTTCTCTGATTATATAGTGAATTCATTCCTTGTCACTCTCTGAAAAAAACATTTCTGACTAATATAAACTCTGGAATTCGTTGCCGGAGAAAGTGGTGAAGGCGGTTAGCTTAGCAGAGTTTAAAAAGGGGTTGGACGGTTTCCTAAAGGACAAGTCCATAAACCGCTACTAAACGGACTTGGAAAACTCCAAAATTCCAGGAATAACATGTATAGAATGTTTGTACATTTGGGAAGCTTGCCAGGTGCCCTTGGCCTGGATTGGCCGCTGTCGTGGACAGGATGCTGGGCTCGATGGACCCTTGGTCTTTTCCCAGTATGGCATTACTTATGTACTTATGTACTTATGTATATGCTATCTGTCTATATTCTAGGAGAAGACTGCTGCCAACCCTACATCTGAGGCATTAGAAGGATAACATCGTTCCTAAAATCTATCCCATTAAAATCGGTTCAATGTAGATGGCCTGTTTTAGTAATGTAAAAGCTTCTTCACGTCCCGCAGTTATCATGCCTTATTTGGGACCGACTTCTTTATCAACTCTGAGAGGGCCCACAATCTTGGCAAATTTTGGAACAAAGTTTTAATAGTACCCTATTAAACTCAAAAGGATAAGACCTAGTAACATAGTAATATAGTAAATGTCGGCAGATAAAGTCCCTCACAGTCCTGTTAAACAAGGTTGACTAAGATGTATCTGGCACTCTGCACAGGTTCTACTTCTTCATAATTAAACAGTGGCAAACCTATTCTCTATCTCTCCCTACCAATTAGGGGGCACAGACAGCAGAACCCTTCTCAGCCCCAGTCCTATTTCCCAGCTACTGGAGTTGCCATCGAAGCCCACTCCAACCTTGGTCCTGATCTGTCTTTGCCATTGCCAGACCATAAACGTTTGTCCAGTCAGTGGTGTACCAAAGACAGAGTGGTGGGGGCGGTCTGCCCCGGGTGCATGCTGCAGGGGGGTACAGGGAGCAGCCATGCAGCTGTCAGCTCCACAGTTTCCCTAATCCCTCTGATGTTACTTCCTGGTCCAAGGCAGGGAACTGGCAGAGCCGACAGCCATGCATCTGCTCCCAGCACCTCCAGGAGGTAAGAGCAATGCACCAGGGGGGAGGTGATGCGCCAGGGGTGGTGTGCTGGGGTGATGTTGCACCCAGGGGGGGATGTGCTGGGGGGATGCTGCACCCGGGGGGGGGGGGGTGCGTAGCGGTGATCCATCCCAGGTGGCAGTCGACCAAGTAATACCACTGTATCCAGCATTGTTCTTACTTCCCAACCACTGAAGCTGCCATCAAAGCTCACTCCAGCTATGAGATCATTTAAGTTTTGCTTTAATTGGATTCCATCCTTTTACTATATAGAGATCATCTGTGTTTATCCCGTACATTCTTGAATTATGTCACTGTTTTTGTCTTAGCAATCCCCTTGGGAGGGCATTCCATGCATCCACCACTCTTTCTGTGAGAAAAGGATTTCCTGATGTTGCTCCTAAGTCTTCCACCCTGCAACATCAATTCACAAGCTCAACCTCTACTGCTTCCCCATTTCTTAAAAAGATTAGTTTGCATAGTAATACCTTTTAGGTATTTAAATGTTTGTATCATATCCCCCTATTCTTCCTTTCCACTAGAGTATACCTAATTAGGTCTTAAAGGCCTGTTTCTTTATTACAGGTTTGAGACTTTGTTTGAAGACCATAGGGTGCATTTGACCATTACCCACTAGGAAAATCATGAGTACTGATGAATTTCGGGAATTTCTGTTTGTGATTAAATTGTGACAGGTTTTATTATTAGGTTATTTAGTTGAAAGGTTACCTCCACTTAGACTCAGGTATCTTAAGTTTTCTGTACAATTTGTACATATTAAATGCTTTAAAATATCAGGCAATTAATGATATAACATATTCTTTCCTCCTCAAAATGAAAATTGTTTTTTTTTATATCTCCAATTGCTAAAAGATTGTTTGATATGCTTTGCTCATATTTTAAAAGTGTTAATTGAGAAGATAAATATGAATAATATAATAAATAGAAAGTAAAAAAGGATTCTCTTCTTACAAAGAAGGCCTCTGTATGGTGTAAGGCAATATAAACATGCAGAAAATTTGGGGTATGACCAAAATTATCTATTTCCCCTGTGCAAATTACAATCCAGGATCCTTAATCTAAACTAGAATTGGATTGTTGTATTTAAAGTGAAAAATGAATCATACAGCATAGGACAAATCTTAAGCTTTTGATTGCTCCATCAGCAATTTGATGCCATTTGTATTAGTCCATTAAAAGCAATTTAAGAAAAGCCTTTCTGTGTTTGGCTGTAATGCTGCTTTTTATGCTTCCCAAAAGCTTGCTTGATTCAACTTTTACTTCTGTAGAAATATAAACACTGCAAGTCCATAACACCTCCTTTTCCTTCTTTCTAGGTCATTGTAACTAACAGGCATTGTGAGTTGTTCTAGAAGCCTTATTCACAATTTTCACATGGAAATTCCAGCATTTACATATCATCAACATGTAAATGGCAATTAGAAAGGGCTCCATTTATCCATGGATGTCCACAATTCACAGAAATTGCAAGGAGGCACGTTGGAGTGTGCTGAAGGTCTGGGTAGGTCAAAAACCTACACATATGTTCCCTATACACATATATTCCCTATTTCATATACAGAATGCTCATGTTTAACACTGTATTTTCATGTTGGTATTTACAGCTGCTCCCTGGCATGCATAGGTTTTTTTGGTCAGCCCTTTACAGAAGGGATTATGGGAGATCTCTTTCTTGATCCCCTATTGTTTATTTCCCCTTCCAAAGTGAAAATAAATAATAATTGTGGCCTCTGTAGTTAATTAGCAGCATTTATATGTATAGGTTTATAAAAGTGATTGACATGCATGTGTTAGTTGCTGAGTTTACTCCATTAATTTTTCCCATTTATTTCTTTGTAAAATGGCGGCTTCCACTGTACATGTTGGTAAATACACATGCACTCCTACATGTATTATGAAAGGGCTCTACATTGGAAATCCTTTTCTAAAGAATCATCGGAATTGACTGTGACCTAACTTGAATGTCTGCATTCCAGTTTCTACACTCTGTGTAACACGGGGCTCCACATCATCCTGCTTTACATTTCAATCAAAGCAAATGTTAACAGCAAAAGGCTGAAAGTTATGCATTGATTCAAAAGTTTCCGTCATGGTTCTGGAGAATGATGACTCTTGGACTCCTGCTCTTCAGATAAGTACCATTTTGATACTGAGTTGTGAAAGTTATGAAACCGTTTAGAGTTTTTTGCATATTTAGGAAGCATGAACTTTGAGTTTCTATATGAACAACAGTTTATTGATTTGGACTTTCAAGAGTGATTTATTTGGTTGCACTTTAGACCCTTTGAGTTGTGCATATTTAGGGCCAAATTCTATATTAGGCACCTACAAAATTGGTGCTGAAAAAACATGCTTAGTGTGATTCTATAAGGGTTATGCGTCCTTTATAGAATCGTGCTTTGCACATATCTGAACCTAAATGTAGGCGTCTGGAATTAGGCCTGCTCATGGCAAGTCTAAATGCAGGTGCCTACATTTAGGTACTATTATATACTTATACGTGTAAATTTTAGGAACATCCCCAGAATGCTCCATATAGTTACACACGTTAGAAGTTAGGTGCATGACATTATAGGTGCAGATCTGATGTGCGTCTTACTCCTAATTAAGCCCAATTAGTGCTGAAAATTGGTTGTTATTATCCAATTATCAGTGCTGATTGGCTCATTATTCAATTAAGTTATGTGCGTATATTGTACATGCACCCATTTTATCACATGTAAATTTAGGCACCATACACATAATTTGGGGGTTAGAGAGCAAGCCTGATCAAGAGTGCATCTATTCACATCCTGTAATCACAGCCTATTTCTAGTGCTGTTCAGTGGATGATATATAAGTCTGAAAGCTCTCATTGTTATTTACTATTCATTCTTTTTTTATTTATTTTTTGATTATACCCCAATATGCTGAGATATTCTTGATTAGTATTTTCTGAACAGTATTCATTTTGACTAGTATGGCTTACACTGTTTTCTGGGTGTTTTGAAAGTTATATATGGCATAGTGATGACATTTGTTTTTCTATTCTCATAACTATTCATTCCTGATTAGTAGAGTTTTTCTCTCATTTGGTGTCTATGGAAAAAACTCTTGAATAAAATCAACCTCTTTGTATGTTATGCACAGTGAAATCCATGAATATTTATATTTCTTTCATGTTTTAAATGAACATTAATTTGTATCATGACGGCAACAAAGAATTCTAAATAGAAATAATTAAGCAATAGAAATCCTTTTAGAACCAACAATTTACTGTGTCTTTAGCTAATATACGTCATATTAAGTGAGCATTAGCAATCACTGATATAGGAAGCAAGTCTATAAGTTGTTTCCTAATTAAGGAATTAAAAATGATGACAAATCTTTCACTGTGATGATAAGTACAGTTAAGGTTTTGTTGTCTGTGAAGAACCCAAAATGCCATGATGCTCTCTAGTTTATTCTAACATCTCATTGCTGGTATGGATTCAAAACACAATTAGATATCAGAATTATGAACATCAGAAATGTACTTCCATTTACAGAAAGAAAATGTGAAGTTTTTGTATTTGTTTGTTTGTTTTTTTAAATAAGGGGGCTATTCAGGAAAGTGCCTTAAAATTACCTTTAAATGTATACTTTGGGGCAATTCTATAACTGGACACCTCCATTTAGCTGCCTCAAGGTCATATGGTAGCAGCCGATTCTATAATGACTCTGGGCACCCAGGTTTCTGGTAGTGGCAGGCCTAATATTTATGCATCCACAGTTACACAACACATAGAGCTGGAATAAGGACAGACAACTAAAGGTGGCAAAAACACATGTAGCTTACTACTACTACTACTTAACATTTCTAGAGCGCTACTGGGGTTACGCAGCGCTGTACAGTATAATAAAGAAGGATAAGTACATAAGTACATAAGTAGTGCCATACTGGGAAAGACCAAAGGTCCATCTAGCCCAGCATCCTGTCACCGACAGTGGCCAATCCAGGTCAAGGGCACCTGGCACGCTCCCCAAACGTAAAAACATTCCAGACAAGTTATACCTAAAAATGCGGAATTTTTCCAAGTCCATTTAATAGCGGTCTATGGACTTGTCCTTTAGGAATCTATCTAACCCCTTTTTAAACTCCGTCAAGCTAACCGCCCGTACCACGTTCTCCGGCAACGAATTCCAGAGTCTAATTACACGTTGGGTGAAGAAAAATTTTCTCTGATTCGTTTTAAATTTACCACACTGTAGCTTCAACTCATGCCCTCTAGTCCTAGTATTTTTGGATAGCGTGAACAGTCGCTTCACATCCACCCGATCCATTCCACTCATTATTTTATACACCTCTATCATATCTCCCCTCAGCCGTCTCTTCTCCAAGCTGAAAAGCCCTAGCCTTCTCAGCCTCTCTTCATAGGAAAGTCGTCCCATCCCCACTATCATTTTTGTCGCCCTTCGCTGTACCTTTTCCAATTCTACTATATCTTTTTTGAGATACGGAGACCAGTACTGAACACAATACTCCAGGTGCGGTCGCACCATGGAGCGATACAACGGCATTATAACATCCGCACACCTGGACTCCATACCCTTCCTAATAACACCCAACATTCTATTCGCTTTCCTAGCCGCAGCAGCACACTGAGCAGAAGGTTTCAGCGTATCATCGACGACGACACCCAGATCCCTTTCTTGATCCGTAACTCCTAATGCGGAACCTTGCAAGACGTAGCTATAATTCGGGTTCCTCTTACCCACATGCATCACTTTGCACTTGTCAACATTGAACTTCATCTGCCACTTGCACGCCCATTCTCCCAGTCTCGCAAGGTCCTCCTGTAATCGTTCACATTCCTCCTGCGACTTGACGACCCTGAATAATTTTGTGTCATCGGCGAATTTAATTACCTCACTAGTTATTCCCATCTCTAGGTCATTTATAAATACATTAAAAAGCAACGGACCCAGCACAGACCCCTGCGGGACCCCACTAACTACCCTCCTCCACTGAGAATACTGGCCACGCAATCCTACTCTCTGCTTCCTATCTTTCAACCAGTTCTTAATCCATAATAATACCCTACCTCCGATTCCATGACTCTGCAATTTCTTCAGGAGTCTTTCGTGCGGCACTTTGTCAAACGCCTTCTGAAAATCCAGATATACAATATCAACCGGCTCCCCATTGTCCACATGTTTGCTTACCCCCTCAAAAAAATGCATTAGATTGGTGAGGCAAGACTTCCCTTCACTAAATCCGTGCTGACTTTGTCTCATCAGTCCATGTTTTTGTATATGCTCTGCAATTTTATTCTTAATAATAGCCTCCACCATCTTGCCCGGCACCGACGTCAGACTCACCGGTCTATAATTTCCCGGATCTCCTCTGGAACCCTTCTTAAAAATCGGAGTAACATTGGCTACCCTCCAGTCTTCCGATACTACACTCGATTTTAGGGACAGATTGCATATTTCTAACAGTAGCTCCGCAAGTTCATTTTTTAGTTCTATTAATACTCTGGGATGAATACCATCAGGTCCCGGTGATTTACTACTCTTCAGCTTGCTGAACTGACCCATTACATCCTCCAAGGTTACAGAGAATTTGTTTAGTTTCTCCGACTCCCCCGCATCAAATATTCTTTCCGGCACCGGTGTCCCCCCCAAATCCTCCTCGGTGAAGACCGAAGCAAAGAATTCATTTAATTTCTCCACTACGGCTTTGTCCTCCTTGATCGCCCCTTTAACACCATTTTCGTCCAGCGGCCCAACCGACTCTTTGGCCGGTTTCCTGCTTTTAATGTATCTAAAAAAATTTTTACTATGTATTTTTGCTTCCAACGCTAATTTCTTCTCAAAGTCCTTTTTTGCCCTCCTTATCTCCGCTTTGCATTTGGCTTGGCATTCCTTATGATCTATCCTGTTACTTTCAGTTGGTTCTCTTCTCCACTTTCTGAAGGATTGTTTTTTGGCTCTAATGATTTCCTTTATCTTACTGTTTAGCCACGCCGGCTGACGTTTAGTCTTTTTTCCCTTTTTTCTAATACGTGGAATATATTTGTCCTGAACCTCCAGGATGGTGTTTTTAAACAGCATCCACGCCTGATGCAAGTTTTTTACTCTGCGAGCTGCTCCTTTCAGTCTTTTTTTCACCATTTTTCTCATTTTGTTGTAATCACCTTTTCTATAGTTAAACGCTAGCGTACTTGATTTCCTAGTTTCACTTCCTTCAATGCCAATATCAAAACCGATCATATTATGATCACTGTTATCAAGCGGCCCTCATATCGTTACCCCCTGCACTAGATCATGAGCACCACTAAGGACTAAGTCTAGTATTTTTCCTTCTCTTGTCGGCTCCTGAACTAGCTGTTCCATGAAGCTGTCCTTGATTTCATCAAGAAATCTTATGTCCCTTGCGTGTACAGATGTTACATTAACCCAGTCTATATGCGGGTAATTGAAATCCCCCATTATTATTGTGTTGCCCAGTTTGTTTGCGTCCCTGATTTCCTTTAACATTTCCGCATCCGTCTGTTCGTCCTGGCTCAAAGGAGTTTACAATCTAAAGGATAAAATGTCAAGTAGGGGCAGTCTAGATATCCTGAATGGAGGTATAATAGTCATGTGCCGAAGGCGACATTGAAGAGGTGGGCTTTGAGTAAGGATTTGAAGATGGGCAGGGAGGGGACTTGGAGTATGGGCTCAGGGAGTTTATTCCAGGCATAGGGTGAGGCGAGGCATAAAGGGCAGAGCCTGGAGTTGGCGGTGGTGGAGAAGGGTATTGAGAGGAGGGCTTTGTCCTGTGAGCGGAGGTTTCGGGTAGGAATGTAAGGGGAGATTACATGCATAACTGGGAGTCCAACCCATATTCTGCCCATGCTCCACTCATTTGTATGCCCTATTAGTGACATATTTATACTAGGTGCATGTGTTGTGTATTCTTCCCCTGTCAAACCTGCCCCCCTCCCCCTGCCGATACTGTAAAATCCACTCTGCTGTAGTCTTAACCAAGACACTGGTAGCGGCACTCATAGCCTCCTGCAGCCTACACAAGGACTTCCTCCCTGATCCGTCCTGCCTCATTTTGACACAACTTCCTGTTTTATGAAGAACGGTTAAGGGAGGAAGTCTCAGTGTAGGCCATAGGCAGCCTATGAGTGCCATTGCCACTGCTCAGGTGAAGACTGCAGCAGCAAAGGATTTTAAGGTAAACGGGAGGAGGGGGGCAGCGCGGGAGATGGAGTAGTATGAGAGACTGGGGGCGGAGCAGGGGGAGGGGGATATACATCCCCTGTAAAAATGTCCTAGCTATGCCACTGTGCTCTATTGCATTTACATTCTAGGAAAGTTAGGGGCGCCATTACAGAATAGCACTTAGGTGATCTTATCACAGGTTAAGTGTATGCTTACAGATGTAAGTGCTAATATTCCGGATATTTATGGATGCAAGGGGTATGTAAATGCAAAAGTACCAATTATAGAATTTCCCTTCATATGTACTGAGTTTAACATATACAAATGGCTTGCATTCACAAAAGTCTGGGCACAAATTCCTTGTGTTAGGTATTATTCTAGTAAGACATGCATGCTATCTAATGTATATGCATTATTGTGTATGAAATAACACATTTTTTAATGCATGTGCATTTGCTTTACACAATATTCTCCTCTGATTTAAATAAACCCTCTCCTTTGATGCACCTCATTGTCACTGCTGTAAGATAGATGGTGTACTCCATCCTGAGGTGGGAGGTACTTAGAAAATGTTTGACTTCTGTATTCACTCTTTCCTTTGGTCTTTTGTTTTCAGCTCTGTAAGAACAAACTTGATACAAGTGCTGTTTTGTTCTAACAATTTTTGGGGGTCCTGTCCTAATTAGATTGTAAGCTCTGTCAAGCAGGGACTATCTCTTCATGTTCAAGTGTACAGTGCTGCGTATGTCTAGTAGCGCTATAGAAATGATAAGTAGTATTAGTAGTAGTAGTAAAGTGTGATAAAGTTTTGAGGTTACTATGCAGTGCTTGCCCAAATTATTGTGTGATAAATACAAAGTCTCCCAGTATCTTCCTGTCCATTTAGGGGGTCTTTTACAAAGTCGCGCTAACATTTTTAATTCATGCTAATGATTTGCGTGCACTAAGCACTAGGGGTGCCCATAGGAATATGTTTAGTGCACATTTATTTTTAGCCTGCCTTTGTAAAAGCGGTCCTTAAAGCAGAGACAATACAGGTGGGCATTCATATCCTGCTGGCACTTTCATGGATAAAAGTACTTATACACATACGGGTGCTAATATTCTAGACATTTATGTGTTCAAGGGCTCTATAAAGGCAGCCACCTAGATTATAGAATTGCCCTTTAAGAGGTATCTTTGCATATGGCTTACTGTACTAGTAATAGGCATTTTTTTTTAGACAGCAGGATTGATAATGCACACAAGAGGCTGCCATAAATCGATGGTGCCTGGATGGAACAGCTCTCCCAGTGCTCAGAACTGCTTGCCCTGGGATCAGTAGAATGGAATGTTGCTACTACTGGCCACTGTTGAAAGCAGAATACAGGGCTACGTGGACCATTGGTCTTGCCCAGTATGACTATTCTTATATTCTTATGAACTTAAGTGTAAAGTTCTGAGCATGTACAGTCTCCTCAGCTCTTCAGTTCCAAAGCTCAAAACATTGAGAGACGAAGAGAGATTGAGAGGTCTTGGAGCCTAGCACTTCCTGAGAGGGAGGAGATTCCAGCAAAGGAGAACACTATCATGCCCTGCCAGTTGCGGTGACATCACAAGCTCTGCCCTCTGCTTCCGGGATATCAGGGCAGCATGCCAAAGTGTGTGGCTGTTGGGGTGTACCCAAAGGGGCAGGATCAAAAGGGCACACCCCTTTGGAGCCCTTTCAAAGCACCTTGAAGATTATTGAAAGACAATACTAATTTGGATTTTCATTTGTAGTCCAATGATGGGGAAGCAGAAGGCTAAGGTTAAGAACATGGTAACATCCACACAGATTATAAGAGGTCCTATGGACAGACATCTTGAAATGTATCTTCCGGTGATGTCTCCTTGAGTCCAGAGGCTCAAGGAGACCACCTTTACCTCCTGCAAATAAAGACATTCATCAGGCTGCTGGACCCATGCAGTTGCAGTAGCAAGATGAACTGGAATTTTCTTTCCTATCTTCTTCCACGGGTGAGGTACAACCCCCTAAATTAGAACCTGTACTCTCTAGCTCTTGATGTTCCATTGGGCCTAGTTGTTGAAGGGGAATTTTTTGTTACTGGATATTTGGAGGGTTGCTTTGAGAACTGAGGAATTATTGAAAAACAAGATTACACAATTGTGTACTTTTTCTTCTAATGTGGTTTCAAAATTTTCAGACATACAAAATAAGCTCACTAATTTGAATGCAGTGACTACTTCTATGCAAGCGTAGGTAAAGACTTTGCAGTCTGTGCAGATCTCAGCAGTAAAGGACAGCCTGACACTTCATCATAGGATTGAATTTTTTGAGAATCAGTTACATATAAATAATTTAAGATTTCCTGTAATATCTTTGATTTCTGCTGAGCAATTGCTAAGGAAACATTTGAGGGAAATTTTGAAGATGGACAATTCTGATGTTATCTCCTTTTTGAAATGTTCTATCTTCCTTTACTTCTGAAAGGGCCTCCCAAGGAAGTGGGTAATGGAATGCCTGATCTTAGACCAGGAGAATTGACCACTTTCCTGGAGGATACACACGATTGTTGTCTCTAATGTCCCTTTATTTGTGGCATTTGCAACTAAAACAGAAACAGGTATTGAGGTTGTACTTTAAAGTTAAAAAGGATTTCTTTTTGTGGACAACCTATATACATTTTTACAGATGTGATACGAGCCACACAAAAATGCAGGAAGTAATTTTTGGTCTTAAAGCCCAAACTTTTGGCCTTGGGAGCTGCTTTTTTTTTCTTTGCTTCCCAAGTAGATGCCTTCTGCACTATAGAGGGAATAAGTATATATTTTTTTGATCCTTCATACTTGGAGAAATTTGTTAATGAGTAAAAACAAATCTTAGGATTTAGGGGGTTAACAGGGATGGAGGCATATATTGTAAAGTTATTATTTCCTTTTAATTTTCTTAATTTTTCCTTTAGATTGAATTTTTGATCTCACCTCTTGATGTGGACTTTAGGATTTATTAGTTTGTGATATATTTTTGTGATGTTGCTTGAGGATAGTTTCCTTTTCCGTGATATATGTTTCAAGTACGTACAAATATGGTTAAAATCTCCATTAAATTAAAAAAAAAACTCAATGAGAGAGCTTGGCAGGGGAGGGGAAGGGTAGGAATATGTGCCATGTCAGTCCTGACGTCTAAGAAAAATATCTGTTACCAGTAAGACACATCACTTTTCTGTTAAAAAGTAAGACTGAGTCAGGCACACAATTTGAGAGCCACTGATCTAAGGGACCAAACCAAGAGAGCTAATGTGATGTTTCAGTGGCAAGCCCATGAAATATTAAGCCCTATTTAGCAGATTTTTTAAAATATATATATTTTACAAACTAGGACAAACATATGACCTTACTAACTGACACTAGATTATATATATATATAGACAATTAATATGATTTAGATCATGGGGCTAATTCGGTAGGTCAGCGACATGTTCTATACTGCCATCTGGAAGATATTCATTTGCATCCTGAAATGGGTCTCTCACACTTCTGGTTGGCTAGGATTGGGATTGCTACATTGATAGCATTCCAGCCCTCAGAGGAATCATATAAGAGTGACACCTAGAGGCCAGATTAAGCACCTATTATTGCAGGGTTTCAGTCTGGACTGTTGGGGGTGGGAAAATTAGGGAAACAATTCTCAGGTAGTCAAACATAAAAGCACATGGTGCCATGACCTAAACCCTGGTTCTGACTAAATTGCCAAGAGGTACAGGGGGATTAAATTACTGGATCAAAATAAAAAATATATAAAGCTCATAGGCAGAAATAAGATTATAAAAAAAACTCACTGTGGACTCTTCATCTTTAAAGTATTTTTATAGAGCTTTATTGATCACATGCTAATTTCAAGAAAGTAATTAGTATATCTGACTTCCAAATGTATGCATACTGCAGGCCAATGCTAAATATAAATAAATGAATAAATAATGTTTTTGGTCAGATCAGAAGCATAGCTAGGTTTTGACACTGGGGGAGTGGACAGTGTTAAAAAATGGGCACTGGCGCAAAGTTTATAAAACCGTATAGGCGCCATTTTCATTGTGGAGCAGTCACTCCCTTTACACCACACTTAGCTACGCCTCTAGATCAAATCCCTCTTCTATTCAGCCATACCTGGGATATTTGACAGATTTTCCATAAATAAGAAGCTTGATAGATTTCCCTTCTTTTATTTGCTAACCTTGAAAACTGAATATTTTGAAAATGATGTATTTGCAATATATGTCATATGGTTTCTTGATATTTTAGTCAGTGGCAAAATATGCTGTATGCCTAGTTTTGCAGCCATGGGAGAGGCTGCATGATTAATTGATTAATTTGTCACCACAGAATAAACAAACCACTACAGAATACACACATCAGCTGGCTCCCCATCTTGAAATTTAATGAAATTATCTGTCTGCATTGTTCTAAAAACAGCTGCTCCTGTTCCCCTGCTGTGCCTGCTACAGTATCATTCTGTAGGCTGATTGCATCTTCCTCTTAGTTAAATTCCCACTGAACATAGAGACTCAGTGAATATAGCTAGAGAGGGAATTCAAGGAAAGAAGGTAGAGCAACATATAGACTGGGCATACTGATAATAGTACTGTTGACACCTTGTGGCCAGAACAGTAAATTGCAAGTTGCAGTTGGTGTTCATACGCCTGAGACAAAGAAGTATGTGTATCATTGTAGCTACATACTATTTTGCATCCTACTATGTTTTTGTCTTATTTTAAATGTTTTTATTTCTATACATTTTTATTTTTTTCTTCTGTTTGCCTCCTCTTTCTCTTCTTTGTTTCCCCTTTCTGCTTCCCAGTTGCAGAAATCATTTTTCCTACCTCCTAAAGTCTGAACGCACTATTTCTGCATAATTATTTTCATATTACTGCCGCTAAGGGTCATGAATGCCACTTTCAACCAGGACTAGGACAAGCAGGAATGATTGGGGATTGCTTCCTCTCGGTTCCAAGGTCAAGTCTCATCAAATTGCACCTACATTAGCAACAATGGTGCTTTAGAAGTCTGCCTCATTAGATACCATCTACATAGCAAATATGTGGTGTTCTGTTTATGCTTTATGATAAACCTCAGCAAAGGACAGTGTTTTAAAACAAATGATGCTGTCCTATCAGTTATCAACTCTCATAATCGATTATGTGATAATCGATTAGAGATAGCCTGAAAACCAGACTGGCTGGTGGTCCCCCAGGACAGATTTGAGAACCACTGGAGAGTTCATCAACAAGCTTGGTCAATAAGGTTTAAACATTTAGAGATGTGTCTCATACGGAAATTTGACATAACCATGTTCATCCCCTCACCCTCTCACAAATACAGTTTGTAAAAACGTTTTGTAGAATAAGATGTCTGATCAGATTAGAAACATTAAACTGAAACAATGCAAAGATAATGTAATATAATGCAAACATTTCATCATCTTTCAAACTATAATCATACCAAACTATTGACAAAATATTGTAGATGATTCACCTAAGAAATGTAAAAACAAGGAATGAAGACTAATAAAGACCACATGGCCCATCCAGTTTGCCTATCTATACCATCCACTATGCTTTCATCTCCTTTAAAGATCCTATGTACTTGTCACATGCTTTCTTGAATTCAGATTCACTCTTCCACCACCCATTGAGGTGGCGATAAAGGCTCCTGTGCTAACCCAGCAGTAACTGGGCAGCGCTCGATGATGCCTGATTACTGCTAGGTTACTGCCATGCAAGCCATTTCGGGGGGGGGGGTCTTTTTCCCCTAGTAATGGCACATGCTCGAGGCAGAACTACTGCCGGCAGCCATGTTGGGCTGGCAGCAGTCCCGAAAGAGCGAGCGGTAAACCCATATTGGGCTATCCGCCGCTCTGTAAAAGGGACCCTGAGATCTTTAAGTCTTTCTTTATATTCCTTATGATGAAGACCACTGATCATTTAGTAGCTGCCCTCTATACCAATTCCATCCTATTTATATCTTTTTGAAGGTGCAGTCTCCAGAATTTTACATAGTACTCTAAGGGGCCCTTCTACTAAAGCTTAGCAGATGGCAATGGAATTAGTGTGTGCTAAATGCTAAGAAGCCCATAAGCATAAAATGGGCTTTTTAGCATTGAGCAACACTGGGCCTTCAAGACTGAGACAACAGGATTAATTTATTGATAAGTGACCCGACACGGGCCGTGTTTCGGCGTGAAACAATGCCTGCCTCAGGGGTCAGGGTTAGGTTGTAAGTGGTTTCTAATGTGTACCTGTCCAATATCTCCAAAGAAAGATGGGTAAAATCTTTACGACCAAGCTCGCCTGTCTCAAAGGACAGCCACGATGTAGAGTTAAAAAGCTCCTGTAGTGATCTTGTCATTTTATAAAAGCCCGGTGTTGCTTTTTTTTGTCTGTATACTTTCTATGTATGCTGTTTACCCTCCCTGTTTGGTCTGTCCTTTTTAGCATTGAGCACACATTAATCCCATTAACTCATGCAAGCTTTAGTAAAAGGCCCCTAAATGAGGTGTTTCTATATTTCTATGTTTGTAAGTTAAATCTTTTACTTGGTCCGTGTCTGTGACAGGTTGGAACAGGTATTCCAACAGGATTTGCCCGTACTATGTACCATCCATCTTTCTATTGATCATCACAAGCCTCACTGTCCCTGCTGCTATGAAGCATCCTTACAACATAATGCAGCGCATCACCATGCTTTACTATAGGGATGTTGTTAGCAGTGTAATATGCCATGGTGGTTGTAAGTCACACATATTGCTTAACATTGAGGCCAAATACTTCTACTTTGGTCTCATCAGGCCACAAAACCTTTTCCCATATTTGTGCAATGTCCCCTAAATATTTGCAAATGTTGTGATTACCTCATGTGGCTTTTCTTCAACTTTAGCCTCCTTCCATGTACACCATGCTTGTGGAATAATCTTGAAATTGTTTAAAAATCAACATTTTCCCCACCTTTAAAACAATACATATTGGCTGAACAACATGTGCAAATAGAGGTGGTCTGAGATTGCCCTTTACACGTGCATGGCATCTGTACATGTAAATGCTGATAATTACATTCCCAAATGCTTCAAAAATTACCTCCTTAGCCACATATTATAAAATAGGTCATTGTTATATATCTAGTTTTAAATAACAAAACATCATATTGTATCCATGCAATGTTTTGGGTCACCCACCTCACTGAGTGGGTGCTGCAAAAGTACATCTTAGCAAAACACCACAATGGAGTTGTCATATTCTATTTGTAGATTGTATGACACAGCCAGTACAGGTTGCATGGACTAGGGCTGGTGGTTGGGAGGCGGGGATAGTGCTGGACAGACTTGTACGGTCTGTGCCAGGGCCGGTGGTGGGCAGCGGGACTGGTGGTTGGGAGGCGGGGATAGTGCTGGACAGACTTGTACGGTCTGTGCTGGAGCCGGGGTTGGGAGGCGGGGCTGGTGGTTGGGAGGTGGGGATGGTGCTGGGCAGACTTATACGGTCTGTGCCCTGAAGAGCACAGGTACAAATCAAAGTAGGGTATACACAAAAAGCAGCAAATATGAGTTATCTTGTTGGGCAGACTGGATGGACCGTGCAGGTCTTTTTCTGCCGTCATCTACTATGTTACTATGTTACTATATTCATCAGTGACTGTTAGGGATGTGCAGTCAGAAAAAAATAATTCATTTTGCATCATTTCCTGTGTCAATTACAGGACATTTCATGTTTTTTTTTTTAGTTTTTTCTATGATTTTTGTCACTTGTCAGTTTTCAATAATAGTGTACACTCTTTGAACATAACGTGCAGTATGTGGGAAGAGGTGCACTATTTCAGAAATAGGGTGCACTGTTTTCCTAACAGGGCATACATGTGTGTACAAGTTTACACATGCACAGTGATTCACAATGGTTCCACTACTGGGAAATATTTCTGAAATTGTGCAGGTTCAGATTTATTACACTTGATTAACCGCCCAATGGAAAAAAAAAAATCTATCAAAGCAGAGTAAAAACACATTTCTTTAGTCTGGCCTTTCTGAATACAAAGAGCTCTATTTGAATTTTACCCACACCCTTTTCATTAATCTCATTTTTCCATCTAGTCCTGCCTAATTATGCTCTCAGCTATCCACCCTTAATTATTTGTTTGTCCTTGAAATAGTCTAAATCTCTGGTTACTTACTGCACATGTATTAATTTGCTTCTTGAAGTTATTATCCAGCTTATAATCGAAAGACAAAAACACCTATATTGCAACCTAAATCGGGAGATAGGCGTTTATCTCCCAAAAACGAATAACGCGGTATAATCGAAAGCCGAACTTGGACGTTTTCAACTGCACTCCATCGCGGAAGCGTATAAAGTTGACGGGGGTGTGTTGGAGGCATGGTGAAGGCGGGACTGGGGCGTGGTTATCACCCAAACAGAGATGGGCGCCTTTCACCAACAATGGAAAAAAAATTATGCGTTTGTAGCTAGAATTTAGGACACTTTTCCTGGACCCTGTTTTTTTCACGAATAAGGCCCCAAAAAGTGCCCTAAATGACCAGATTACCACCAGAGGGAATCGGGGATGACCTCCCCTGACTCCCCCAGTGGTCACTAACCCCCTCCCACCACAAAAAATGATGTTTCACAACTTTTTATTTTCACCCTCAAATGTCATACCCACCTCCCTGGCAGCAGTATGCAGGTCCCTGGAGCAGTTGTTAGGGGGTGCAGTGGACTTTAGGCAGGTGGACCCAGGCCCATCCCCCCTACCTGTTACAATTGTGCTGCTTAATGCTTAGTCGTCCAACCCCCCCAAACCCACTGTACCCACATGTAGGTGCCCCCCTTCACCCCTTAGGGCTATAGTAATGGTGTAGACTTGTGGGCAGTGGGTTTTGAGGGGGATTTGGGGGGCTCAACACACAAGGGAAGGGTGCTATGCACCTGGGAGCTCTTTTACCTTTTTTTTTGTTTTTGTAAAAGTGCCCCCTAGGGTGCCCGGTTGGTGTCCTGGCATGTGAGGGGGACCAGTGCACTACGAATCCTGGCCCTCCCACGAACAAATGCCTTGGATTTATTCGTTTTTGAGCTGGGCGCTTTCATTTTCCATTATCGCTGAGAAACAAAAACGCCCAGCTCACAAATTGTCGAATAAAACATGGACGTCTATTTTTTCGAAAATACGGTTCAGTCCGCCCCTTCACGGACCCATTCTCGGAGATAAACGCCCATGGAGATAGACATTTTCGTTCAATTATGCCCCTCCACGTATATTATTATGTTTTAATTAACTTTATTGTTTGTTTGTAAGCCACATTGAACTTGAGCCTATTTTGAGCTAGTGTGGGGTATAAATGTAATGAATAAAATAAATAAATAACTACAAATATAATAGGGATACACATTAGCAGAAAGGCACTCCAACAATCTTGCTGTCCTGACCGAGCATGCAAACCAAGCAGCTCAGGGATCAATGTTAAAAGCTTCCCAGAAAAAAAAAATGTGTTTTAAGCCAAGAAGATTCTCAACACAAAGACACTGGAAACTAGTTCCAGAACTCAGGACCCATCACATTAAACATCAAATTCCTATAAGTCATCAGAGAGACTTGGTGGAAGGATGGCACTGACAGCAAGTGCTGCTGAGCTGAATGCAAATTCCGGGAAGCCCACCCTAAAAATCTTGTGCACTAAAAGCAATATTTTAAACAGAATCTGAAAATGAATTGGTGTACCCTCTTTGCATATAATCCCCTGGACACTATATGTGTCACCTAAATTTGTGCATGGATCAAAGATATACATGCAAATTAATTAGCTATCAAGTCATTATCAAGCAATAAATTGATGTTAACAATCAATTACTGAAGTTAATTGGCATTAATTAGATTTTGCCAGGATCTTTCTGCTCACTATGCTATAACCTCATGCACCTAAATTGTCTAGCATACAACTCAAAAGGGGGAATGGCCAGAGGCCTGGTAAGACGGTTCCAAAAATTTGCAGATGGGGTTATAGAATACTGCCATTCTATTTGGGCGCTAGCATTTATACCAGGTTTCAGCTGCTGTAAATACAGGTGTCCAAATTTGGGTGCAGGAATGGGATCTAAGAGTTATCCTATAAAGGGTGCTCCACTCAGAGCGCTCTTTATAAAATAATGCTCCACACCGATTTTGTCTGGCACCGAAAAGGGTGCCATTTACTGAATTCAGGCCAATGTGTATTCTTTCCACTACTGCACACTATTTTCAAATAATGTGCACTATTATCAGTGAGCATCAAAACATAAAATGTGTTTTTTTTCCTGCTGGTTTGTTACAACATGCACTGTCATTTCTAATGTCATTGCAAGTGATAGCCCATCTCTGGTAGGTTTAGTGGGTAGTCTTCTTTGCAAAACCATTTAATTTTATTTAAGTGACTGGCCTGAGCTCATTTAGGAAAATGTATTTGTAATGTGCACATGCAAAACGTTTTTGGTTCATTTTGAGATTTTTCAGACTTTTTTCCCAATTGTGTGCTTTCTTGCAGTTCATTTCAAACACTAAAATTTTAATAAACATTTCTTAACACACATTCAGACTTTTTAATGTGCTAAGATTGATTGTATGCATGTTCATTTGTAGTTTTTGCATGGATTAAGAGCCCTTTTACTAAGTAATCTGAGATTTTCTGTAGAAATATCTGTAATGCTTTCAGGGGTCCTTTTACAAAGGCACGCTGAAAAATTGCTTACGGTAGTGTAGGTGCGGGTTTTGGGCACACATCGATCCATTTTTTAGCGCTCCTGTAAAAAAGACTTTTTTGCCAAAAATGGACATTCGGCAAAATGAAAATTGCTGTGTGTCCATTTTAGGTCTGAGACCTTACCGCCATCCATTGACCTGCCGGTAAAAACCCACATGGTAATCAGGCAGTAATAACCTATGCAAGCCAAATGCCACTCAGCACCTGTCCGTTGCGCATGCCCAAAAATAAAAACTATTTTTCAGATGTGCGTATCGGACACGTGCCAAAATGAAATTACCACAAAAGCCATGCGGTAGCCTGGCAGTAACTCCATTCTGGTGCACATTGGGTGCGGGTAGACGCTTACATGGCTTAGTAAAAGGGCCCCTCAGCTTGCTAAGGCTGCAATAAAAAAAACCAAGGAAACAAATGTCTGGGATGCCCAGCTTAGGGAACAGAATATACTGTACATCAAAGTAAGGAGTATTATTGATATCCCAGGCAAACTGCAACAGAATCCAATATTCCTATCAATATGCCTCAGAATAATTGCTCCCAGATGGAAACAACATATCTAGAAGTGTAGTGGGAAAAATATACTACTACTACTATTTAACATTTCTAGAGCGCTACAAAGTGTACGCAGCGCTGTACAAACACAGAAGAAAGACAGTCCCTGCTCAAAGAGCTTACAATCTAATAGACAAAAAGTAAAGCATTTAAATTTAAAATATTTAAGCAGTCAAGCACAAGAGAACAGTCACAGAAGGACAGAAGATGTTGAAGGGTGGTCAGTGTGATTAGGTGTAACTCTGGTTGGAGTAGTGGGAGAAGGTGATAGAAGAATAGAAATGGGTGAGGTAAAGTAATGAGTGGGTTGATAGGGAATATAATATAATATAATATAGTTTCTGATACTAAACTGAGTTTTAAAAAGAAAAAAGCAAAAACTCTTGCTGCAGAAAATGAGAAATGTTGATATCCATTTTTAAATGAAGATTTGACACACCTACCTCATCTGACCACAATATAACCTTGTATTTGTTATCAACCGATTTGGCGAATGCCATTACGGTACTATGTAAGCCACATTGAGCCTGCAAAAGGTGGGAAAATGTGGGGTACAAATGTAACAAATAAATAAATAAAAATAAAACATATGTAATTCCAGAAATCAGACTTTAGAAGAGAGATCTAATTTTTTCATAGCTGATTAATATTTTAAAATGCGCTTTGGCATCTTGTAAATACAGTGTATTTATTTTTTATGTTTATTGTCATCTTGCTATATTGCCCTTTCTAGAAAATACCAAAATGCAAATATAAAATGCTGATTCTTTCCCTTCATCATTTCAATGAGTATTGGTACAATATTGCTTACTATAATTGAATTGTCTCAAGAAGTGAATTGTAGCAGAAAAAGTTACAAATTAAGCATTCTGTCATTTAAAACTACTGAGCTTATGTTTGCAAGCTTCTTTAAAGGAACAATAATTATTCAAATGACTTGCCTAAAACAATGATGAGCTGATGTCTCATTTTACCATGTCATAGCTTTATTTGTAAAACCATGCAAAGACAGAAATATGCTATATGATAATAGAAGAATAAATTGGCAGGCCAACTGCCCCCCCCCCCCCCAAAAAAAAAAAAAAACAGAGCCTAATATTCAGCCAAAAATGATCAGTGTTTTGCTGACCAGCACTAGTATTAAACCCGGAAATTCAATGCCGGGCCATGTCTGGGGACATTGAATTTCTGGGTTTGCGGATGCTAAGGGTCCCTTGTATGAAAACACGGCAAGCCTACTGCAGGCTGCCAGGCAGCAATTTGGCTCTACCACTGGGCTCCCAGGTGAGCCAGGTGGTCATTCCAACCCCCACTGTGCACCATACTTGGTGCTAGAAAATATTTTTGTATTTTCTAGTGTCAGGGGCGTGCCTGGCAGTAATCGGGCAGCGTCACACACTGCCTGGTTACTGCCGGGCTCTCCCAGGAAATGGCCATGCGGCAAGCGTTAAACTTACCACGACTATTTCCTTTTTATAACAAAATGGCCCCAGCATGTGGCAAATCCATGCACTGATGCTGTCGCAGGTCTCCTTTTACTGCTGTTTGGTAAAAGGGGCCCTAAGTGCGATATTCAGCACTTAACCGGCTATGAGTCACCACATTTACATGATTACCTGGCCACTTAAGTACTAAATATTGGTTCTTAACTGGCTAAGTGCTTACTCCGATCCCAAATGCCCACAGAGTAGCCATTTTTCAATCTGGTGCTAACCAGTTATTTTCAACTTCAGTCCCAGACCTCCAATTTTTATCTACCACAGTTCAATTTCAATAACTCTTATTTGTTCATTCAGTTTTTCGGGGATCATCAGATTATTCCTTCAGCAGCTCCCATTTGGGCACAGCGTCCCATCTGTTATGGCGCTGTGTACATCCTCATAGATCAACCCGAGATATTTTTTTATATATATTTTTGTGTGTAGTACTTTCAAACATTTCTAAATTTTAATATAATCTTCAGTAAAAATAAACCAGGTACTTAGCTTTAATTTTAGCTTTGACTTTAGCAGCCGCCCTGCAATTCAATCAAGCCTCTGGCAACAAGGCCAAGTTTCGAGAATCTTCATCAGAGTAGAGGTTTGCTCAAAATCTGCTCTCACAGAATTGAAAAAATGGCTGATGCTCCCCGAAAAACTGAATGAACAAATAAGAGTGTATTGAAATTGAACTTTGGTAGATAAAAATTGGAGGTCTGGGACGGAAGTTTTATATATTGGTAAATAGTCCCCACCCTAAGATTTAAGGTCCCTTTAAGTTGAACCAGTTATTTTCAGCAGCACTAACCATTTCTGGCTGTTTAAATCACTTTGAATAGTGACCTACCAGTAATGACAGAAAAACGCTAACTAGAAGACAGAGAAACACCAACTAGATATTCCAGTCTACCCAGTTAAGCCCTAACTACACTGCAGAGATACATCCCAGCAGTAGTAGCTTTATCGCTTGAAAGCTATCACTGTTTTGACAGTCAATATAATCTGCCTTCCCCATATAAGTTCTCTGGGCCTAAAAACAGTAATGTTGCCATTTTTCCCTAATATAGGAATTCTTATTGGTAAAAAAAAAGTCCTAAAGGATACTCACACTGCTTTGACAGAATTGAAGGTAGAGGTTTTCGGTATGAAAGCACAATTTTAAAATTTGTGGACCCACAAAAATATGCTTCAGTACAAAATGGAGGCCAACACAGAATCCATCCTCTCTGTACAAGACCAGGCTAGAGTGATTTATTTGATGGAGAAAAATATGGAAAATCTTAATCTTAGGAGCAAATTTAGTAACAACAGGATATTAGGCATCCCTGAAGGTGTAGACGGAACTAACCCAATAGCATTCTTGGAACATTTCAAGGTTCCTTTTATTTGATTACGTGCTTCAGGTCAGAACATCAAAGCGGTGTACATAGATAAAATAATAAGCATAAATATAGCTATAGTGTGTAGGCAGCATTATAGACAGGAATACATAGAGCCTAAACAGTACATAAAAATAGACAGTTCTGCTAGTGCCCAACAAGCCCCGAAAGGTTTGACCATATACTCCAATAAATGATCAATTCAACTGTTGAAAGCATCCTGGAATAGATGGGCCTTAATTATAACCTTAAACTTTGGGAGGGTGTCCACTGTTCATATTGTCAATAGCAAGGCGTACAGAGAGGGGCCCACAGCATTAAACACTGAGTTGCAAAAAGTGCACAGAGACACATTGTGAGGTCCAGAGACCACCAACTGATGTTGTTGGCTGGAGCACAATGGTCTGGATGGAACATAGGGAAGTAAATGGGAGGACAGATAAGCTGGAGACCATGATTTGCAACACGAGCAGGCTTATCTTCGAAAGAGAAGGACGCCCATTTTTCGACACATCTTTCTCACAGGGTCGCCCAAATCAAAAACCAATTTTGAGCATCCCCAACTGCTTTCCGTCGCGGGGACGACCAAAGTTCCTGGGGGCATGTTGGAGGCGTAGCGAAGGCAGGACTTGGGCATGCCTAACACATGGGCGTCCTCGACCCATAATGGAAAAAAAGGGTGTCCCTGACTAGCATTTGGACGATTTTACCTGGTCCAGTTTTTATTATGACCAAGGCACAAAAAGGTGGCTGAACTGACCAGATGACATTATTCTTGGTCTTATTTACCATCCATCCCTTTTCTGGTCATATAATGGTCATTTGCATAAGAAGCATCTGAGTTGAACCAGTTTGAAATCTGAGGCATCGAGAACACTCAGCTCGTCACATGTTGTTGATGCCCTTGAATACCTCCAAAAATGTTCAGAATATTGACAAATATAAATTATCATATAAACCATGAAGTTCATTTTGGTGTTTTTTCAAGTAATAGTTTGTTGCTTCCTGATAAATTGGTGTTTATCTCAGCCATAAAAAGAATGGGGCCTTCTTGGTTGACTTGAGGAATAGTATAAGATCTTTTTTCATCTCTCTGCTTCTTATGGAGATGCTCTATCCTCATGCTGCCTCTGTATTGTTACATAGTGTGATCTCACCTTGAGTATTGCATTCAATTCTGGTCACCATATCTCAAAAAAAGATATAGTGGAATGATGATGATGATGTAATCCTTGGCTGTATTTTTGCTATTTTTGTTAGTTCATGTTCTTTTGTACTGAAATTTAAAAACATGGCATAAATGGCCGTGACTACATTTGGTTGCTTGGAGAGACTTTCGGCATTATTCTATATCCCATGCAGAAATTTAAGCCTAGTCTATAAAATTTAGGCATACTTTACAGAATACACCTAGGCATATATTTTTTTTCTGTGCGGAATTTTCAGGCGCCATATATACCATCTAAATAGGAGGAACTAGGTGCCTCTGCGATAAGTGCATCATTCTTGCACATTACTGTCAACTTTAATGCATGGCCATAATGTGAAAATAGTGGGAATGCCCCTTCTTGTTGCTGTGTTAATTTTGGGCTTGCCACTTGTTAATATGTGGTGTTATAGTTCATTAAGCCCAAAATTTTATGCACTTTAGCAAAAAATGCCCCTTAGTACTGGTAAATTTTCACAGGACAAGTTAAGAGCACAACTTTCAAAGTTAGAAGTAGAAACCCTTTTGAATATTGGGCCCATAATTACTTTTGAATGTTAGTCCAAATCATTTTACAATGAAGGAACACTGAATCTTCTTAATTGCAAATAATTTGATGGAAAGTGTTGCATGCGTCATGCTGAGTCTGTTTAACTGAAATAAAGTGCTAAATAACTGAGTTCATTAATTCTAATACTAAATCAGGGAGATTAAATATTTCAATGAATCATTTTATTAATAAAACAGGGAAGCCTCATTAAAGAACTATTGAACTGTTAAGCTGTGAGATCTCAGCATCAGCCTTTAATCAATGTTTCGATTAACACAGGTTGGCATAACATGAAGACAAAAGAACATTTTAAAAATGAACTGAAAACAGAGTGCCAGGTAAGTTTGCTTTGTGCAACAGTAAAAACTTGCTTTTTAATAATTTTTTAGCCACATCATAACTGCACTGCAAATTGAATATAAAATATGGCCTTTAACTCATGTCTTAGGGCTCCTTTTACAGTGTGGTGCTACCAATTTGCGGTGTGTTGAATGCAAAGAAGCCCATTCAGTTCCCATGGGCTTCTTCACATTCAGCGCATGCTAATCGGTAGTGCCGCTTTGTAAAAGGAGCCCTTTAATTCTTGCCTTTCAGGGGCCATCAGAAGGACTATGTTCTAGCAATACATTATTTTACATTAGTCTTAGAAGGATGACCTCCAGTCTGAAAAAAAAATGAGAACAGCTTAGGACAAAGTAGAGTGCATACTAAATTGTAAATGGAAAATAATGGCTTAGGAGAACACTATCCAGCTTATTTTCGAAAGAGAAAAATGCCTATAGTGCGACCTAAATCAGAAGATAGACGTTTGTCTCGCAAAGGCGCCCAAATCGGTATAATCGAAAGCCGATTTTGGGCATTTCCAACTGCACTCCATCGCGGAAACAAATAAAATTGACGGGGGCATGTCAGAGGCATGGTGGAGGCGGAACTGGGGCGTGGTTATCAGCCGAGGAGAGATGGGCGTCTGTAGCTGATAATCGAAAAAAAAAGGCGTTTTTACCGTGATTTTGGGTCACTTTTTTTGGACCCTTTTTTTCACTAACAAGTCCCAAAAAAGTGCCCCAACTGCCCAGATGACCACTGGAGGGAATCGGGGATGACCTCCCCGGACTCCCCCAGTGGTCACATATATATATTTAAAAAAGGCTTGGCAAATATATGTTGCTAGACAGTTTAGAGGAAATAGGGATGTGCATTCATTAGCATGAATTCAGTTTATTAATGTGCCTTAAATATTTTAGTGTATGTAAAAATTATTTAATGTGCATTAACCTATCAATACATGCACAACTGATCTGGGTGCATTCAGAAGTTCTACCATAAGGAAAGGGCTAGTGGGAGATCCCTAAGAAGATCCAGAGAGCTGTGAAGTTGCCTCAGACCAAATTGTGATCTGACAAAAAAGGTAATAACTTCCTTGGAGAGGTGTGGAGTTCAGTCAAGCCCACTACAAGCAGAAAAACAGATAAGAGGCAGAGTAACTGTAGGGGAATAACCAAAGGAGAACATAAGAATAGCCATACTGGGTCAGACCAATGGTTCATCTATCCCAGGATCCTGTTTCCAACATTTATTTATTTATTACATTTGTATCCCACCTTTTCCCACTTATTAGTAGGCTCAAAGTGGCTTGTATATTTCCAGAGAGGTGGTTACAGACTCTGGTGTGAACAAATACAGTATAGGGGTATCGGCCAATCCAGGACACAAGTACCTGACAGAAACCTAAATAATAGCAACATTCCATACTACCAATTCCAGGGTAAGCAGTTGCTTCCCCACGTCTATCTCAAAAGCAGACTACGGACTTTTCCTCCAGGAATTTGTCCAAACCTATTTAAACCCGATATGCCAACCAATGTTACCACATCCTCCAGCAATGAGTTCTAGAGCTTAATTATTCATTGAATGAAAAAAATGTTTCTTCCTATTTGTTTTAAAACTATTCCCATGTAAATTCATTGAGTGTCCCTAGACTTTATATTTTTTGAAAAAGTAAAAAATCGATTCATTTCTACTCATTCTACAACACTTAGGATTTTGTAGACCTCAATCATATCTCCCCTCAGTCATCTTTAAGCTAAAGAGCCCTAAACTCTGTAGCCTTTCCTCATATGAGAGGAGTTCTATGGATGCTCTTCTTTAAACCTTTTCTAATTCTGCTATATCTTTCTTGAGATATGCCTACCAGAACTGAATGCAAACTCAAGGTGATGTTGCACCATGGAGCAATACAGAGGCATTTTTGGTCTTATTTACCATCCCTTTCCTAATAATTCCTAGCATCCTGTTTTCTTTTTTGGCTGCCACCACCACATACTGAGTAGAAGATTTCCGCATATTGTCTACAATGACGCCAGATTTTTTTCTTGGGTGCTGACTCCCAAGGTAGACTCTAGCATTCAGATTATTCTTCCCAGTGTGCATTACTTTGCATTTGTCACATTCAATTTCCTCTGCCATTTGAATGCCCAGTCTTCCAATTTGCTATCTTCCTGCAATTTTTCACAAACCACAGTTTTCTGAAATAGTTTTGTGTCATCTGCAAATTTAATTACCTCACTTGTCATTCTGATTTCCAGATCACTTATAAATATGTTAAATAGCACCAGTTCTAGTAAAAATCCCTGTGGCACCCCATTATCCACCATCCTCCACTGACAAAATGGCCATTTAACCCTTCCTTCTGTTTTCTGTCCAATAACCAACTCCTAATCCACAACAGAACACTGCCTTTCCCATGATTCTTTAATTTTCTCAGGAGCCTCTCATAAAGAGCTTTGTCAAAAGCTTTCTGAAAATCTAGACACACTACATTAATTGGCTCAGCTTTATCAATATTTTTATTCACGCCTTCAAAGAAATGAAGCAAATTGGCTGAATTTATGCTGACTCTGTCCCATTAAACCACATTTGTCTATGTGTAATGATATCAGGCTTACCAGTCTGTAATTTCCTGTCTCACTCCTGAAACCCTTTTTAAAAATTGGCATTACATTGGCCACCCTCCAATCTTCAGGTACTACGGATTACTTTAATGACATAACAGCAGATCAGCAATTTCATGTACACCTTTGAAGCCCCTTCAGAATAACTGAGGAGTTATAAGGAACCACTTTTTTGTAACATACTCAGGGTGGGTTGTTATGCATTTGAAGATCTTAGAGTCACTATGGGTAAATGGAAGGGGAATGTGAATGAGAACATGGGTTCCTCTGATCCACGAGGATGTGGCCTCATGGATTCCTATGTAATAATGGGCAGACAGCAAGAAAACCTGAATGTAAATAATAACAAGCATATTACTCTCTACCCCTCTCATGAACCAGTATGCATACAATTATGGGATTTAGGTTGGGGAAGAAATAAAGATAGGGTGACCCAGATGTTGATGAAAAAAAGATTAAAATGGGACAAGACATCTGAATTGTCAATCTTGAGTGTTACGGTTAACAGGAAAAGTAAGAATGATAAGGGAGTTCCTTCTCCTCCCTAACTCAGAATGTTAATCTGTCCAAAATGCTGGTATATAAGTACACAAGTATTGCCATACTTGGAAAGACCAAAGGTCCATCAAGCCCAGCATCCTATTTCCAACAGTGGCCAATCCAGGTCACAAATACCTGGCAAGATCCAAAAAAGTACAAAACATATTTTACTGCTTATCCCAGAAATAGTGGATTTTCCCCAAGTCCAATTTAATAATGGTCTATGGACCACCTTTACCACACTCTCTGGCAACGAATTCCAGAGTTTAATAGCACATTGAGTGAAGAAACATTTTCTCCAATTTGTTTTAAATTTATTACTTTGTAGCTTCATTTCATGCCCCCTAGTCCTAGTATTTTTGGAAAGCATAAACAGACACTTCATGTCTACCCATTCAAATCCACTCATTTTATAGACTTCTATCATATCTCCCCTCAGCCACCTTTTCTCCAAGCTAAAGAGCTCTAGACACTTTAGCCTTTCCTCATAGGGAAGTCGTCCCATCCCCTTTATCATTTTCATTGCTCTTCTCTGCACTTTTTCTAATTCCACTATATATTTTTTGAGATTTGGCAACAAGAATTGAACACAATATTCGAGGTACGGTCGCACAATGGAGCGATACAAAGGCATTATAATGTCCTCATTTTTGTTTTCCATTCCTTTCCTAATAATGCCTGACATTCCATTTCCTTTCTTAGCCGCAGCAGCACACTGAGCAGAAGGTTTCAACGTATCATCAACGACGACACCTAGATCCCTTTCTTGGTCTGTGACGCCTAATGTGGAACCTTGCATGATGTAGCTATAATTCAGGTTTGTCTTTCCCACATGCATCACTTTTCACTTGCTCACATGAAACGTCATCTGCCATTTAGATGCCCAGAGGGGCATAATCAAACGGCGCTGGCCAAATCGATGGCCGGCCATCTTCAGGACCGGCTTCGCGATGGGGCGGAGCCAAGCGTATTTTCAAAATATGCTTGGCACCAGCCAAATCACTCGCCAGGTTTAGAACAGGATCACCGGGTTTATATGAGATGACCGGCTTCATTTTTCAGCCATAATGGAAACCAGGACCGGCCATCTCAAACCCGGTGAAATGCAAGGCATTTGGGCATGGGAGGAGCCAGCATTTGTAGTGCATTGGTCCCCCTCACATGCCAGGACACCAACCGGGCACCCTAGGGGGCACTTAAAATTTTAAAATAAAATAGCTTCCAGGTGCATAGCACCCTTACCTTGGGTACTGAGCCCCACCAAAACCCATGCGCCACAACTCTACACCATTAGCATAACCCTAAGGGGTGAAGGGGGCACCTACATGTGGGTACAGTGAGTTTTGGGGGGTTTTGAAGGGCTCAACCTTAACCACCATAAGTAGAATAGGTGGGGGGATGGGCCTGGGTCCACCTGCCTGAAGTGCACTGCACCCACTAAAAACTGCTCCAGGGGCCTGCATACTGCTGTCAAGGAGCTGGGTATGAAATTTCAGGCTGACAAACAGGCTGACCAAAAAAGTTTTAGGTTTTTTTGGGGGGTGGGAGGGGGTTGGTGACCATTGGGGGAGTAAGGGGAGGTCATCCCCACTTCCCTCTGGTGATCATCTGGTCAGTTGGGACTATTTTTTCAGACTTGGTCCTAAAAATAAATGGACCAAGTCCGGCCGGCGAAATGCTAATTTGAGCCGGCCATTTTTTTTTCATTATAAGGTGAAGCCGGCCATCCTGTACCCACGCCCCCATCCCGCTCCCTGTCCTACCTTCGCTACCCTACCAACACGCCCCCTTGAAGGTTGCCCGGTGCCGCGACGAAAAAGCAGTTGGCTTTTGATAATACCAATTTGGCCTGGATCAGGAGATCACCAGCGATCTCCCAATTTGTGTCAGAAGATTGCCGGCGATCCCTTTCGAAAATGAGCTGACCAATCTCCCAGTCTCGTAAGGTCCTCTTGTAATTTTCACAATCCTCCTGCGATTTAACGACTTTGAATAACTTTGTGTCATCAGCAAATTTAATTACCTCACTAGTTACTCCCATCTCTAGGTCATTTATAAATATGTTTAAAAGCAACGGTCCCAGCACAGACCCCTGTGGAACCCCACTAACTACCCTTCTTCATTGAGAATACTGACAATTTAACCTTACTCTCTGTTTTCTATCTTATAACCAGTTTTTAAACCACAATAGAACACTACCTCCTATCCCATGACTCTCCAATTTTCTCTGGAGTCTTTCATGAGATACTTTGTCAAATGCCTTCTGAAAATCCAGATACACAATATCAACCAGCTCACCTTTTTTCCACGTTTGTTCACCCCTTCAAAGAAATGTAGTAGATTGGTGAGGCCAGATTTCCATTCACTAAATCCATGTTGACTTTTGGGCTCATTTTCAAAAGAGAAGGATGTCCATCTTTCAACATAAAATGGTTGATGGATGTACTTCTCCCAGAGACGTCCAAATTGGTATAATCGGAACCCGATTTTGGTCATCTCCAACTGCAGTTCGTCGCAATGACGTCCAAATTTCAAAGAGGCATTTTGGAGGCGTAGCGAAGGCGGGACTTGGACGTCCTTGACCCATAATAAAAAAAAAGGACGTCCCTGATGAACACTTGGATGTTTTCACCTGGTCGTGGTTTTCTTACGACTAAGGCACAAAAAATTGCCCAAAATGACCAGATGACCACTGGAGGGAATCAGGGATGACCTCCCCATACTCCCCCAGTGGTCACTAACCCCCTCCCACCCTCAAAAAACATCTTTAAAAATATTGATTACAAGCCTCTATGCCAGCCTCAGATGTCATACTCAGGTCCATGATAGCAGTATGCAGGTCCCTGGAGCAGTTTTAGTGGGTGCAGTGCACTTCAGACAGGAGGAGCCAGCCCTACCCCCCTACCTGTTATGTTTGTGGAGGAAACAGCGAGCCCTCCGAAACCCACCACTAACCCACTGTACCCATATCTAGGTGCCCCCCTTCACCCGTAAGGTTATGGTAGTGGTGTACAGTTGTGGGTTGTGGGTTTTGGGGGGTTGGGGTGCTCAGCATACAAGGTAAAGGAGATATGTTCCTGGGAGCATTTTATTAAGTCCACTGCAGTGCCCCCTAGGGTACCCAGATGGTGTCCTGGCATGTCAGGGGGACCAGTGCACTACAAATGCTGGCTCCTCCCATGTCCAAATGGCTTGCATTAGGACGTTTTTGAAATGGACGTCTTTGGTATCGAAAATCTCCAAAAGTCAGAAACGTCCATGTCTAGGGACGTCCAAATCTAGGGACATCCAAATTTAAGGATTTGGACATCTCTGACGGTATTTTCAAAATGAAAGATGGACGTCTATCTTTTTTCGAAAATACAGGTTTCCCTGCCCCTGGATTTTGCCATTTTGCAAGGACGTCCAAATCGCAACTTGGACGTTTCTTTCGAAAATGGCCCTTTGTCTCATTAATCAATGCTTTTGAATATGTTCTGTAATTTTGTTTTTTATAATAGTCTCTACCATTTTGTCCTGCACCGATGTCAGACTCACCGGTCTATAATTTCCCGGATCTCCTCTGGAACCTTTTTAAAAAATCGCCGTTACATTGGCCACCCTCCAATCTTCCAGTATCATGCTCGATTTTAAGGATAAATTACATATTACTAACAATAGCTCCGCAAGTTCATTTTTCAGTTCTATCAGTACTCTGGGATGAATACCATCCGGTGCAGGAGATTTGCTACTCTTCAGTTTGTAGAACTGCCCTATTACATCCTCCTGGTTTATAGAGAATTCATTCAGTTTCTCTGACTCATCAGCTTCGAATACCATTTTTGGCACCGGTATCTCACCCAAATCTTCCTCGGTGAAGACCGAAGCAAAGAATTCATTTAATCTCTCTACTACGGCTTTGTCTTCCCTGATCGCTCCTTTTACTCCTCGGTCATCTAACGGTCCAGCCAATTCTTTTGCCGGCTTCCTGCTTTTAATATACCTAAAATAATTTTTACTATTAGTTTTTGCCTCCAACGTAATGAAGCTTCTTTGCATCAGAGGGTAATCAAAACTGTTTTTCTCCCAGTTTCAGCCAAAGCTGAAGCTAAAACTGAAATCAGACCAGTTCCCAAACAGGAACAGGTCCCACTTGCTCCCTCCTCTGACATCAGTGCCCTCCCTCAGAACCAAAGGAGCTCCCACTCCCTCCCCCCTCTCTCTCTCACCCCATGGGTCTAACTTATTGCCCTGGTTGTCTAGTAGTCAGTGTAGGAATGACCCCAATCACTCCTGCCCATACCATCTCCGCAGTCAAAAAGCTGCCATGTCTTCCAGAAGTAGATTGCTACTGGAGGTCATGGCCGCTGTTTTGAGATTGGAGCTGGCACAGTTAGGAGTGACTGCTGATTGTTCCTGCCTGTAACTGGCTCCAGTCTCAAAATATAGGGCACAATATCTATCTCTACCAGGAAGAGATGATAGTTTTTCTCTATACCGTCAGGTGGGAGCTCAAGAAAGTTTGAATCAAACTGGATTTTAGAGTCATCTTTAGATGTGATCACATAAAGAATCACCATAGTAGTGACCTTTTCTCTCATAGCTGATTAAAATATGATTCTATATTAATACTGTAGATATCTGAATGAGCATATTTTGGGGTCTGTGATTCATATGTTTCTTGACTTATCTAAAACTACACAGAATAAGCAAAGGGACTTAAACCAAGGGGCCTAGCTTTGGGTGTTGGCTTTAATTTGAAATATCCTTGTAATTGTTTTGATAGCCTTGAATGGAAATTGTACAATTTTTATCTGCAAAGAAGGAGTTATGAATCTTGGTTGTGAGTAACCTGGAGGTAGCCCAGGCAGAAGGCTGGCTGTAGTAGCCCTCAGGTGTGAAAAATGTCTGTAAGACCATCCATTTGTGGTTGAATACAAAAGTAATTTTGTTGTTTGTTTTTAATTATTATTTCCTTGGTAATTGTTTTTTTTTCTATTTTCCTTTGTCAGTCTATTTTGATGTGATAGCAGCTTAATAATGCTATAAAATAAAGAAAACAACTTTAAACTTGAGAAATACCAAATAAAAGTTAAATGGTCATTTGGTCTAAACTGACTCAACTTTCTGTCCAGGTAGGACCTGTCTCATGTCAGAGCTAAACAGTTGCTCTTTAATTGATTTAATTTCATCATGAGGTGGAATCATCTGCTGAACCTATGGGCTTCAATCAAAAAACAAAGACAGATTAAAGCATTAAATTTTAACTTCTTGGCAGTAAACTATGTAGAACATCAAAGCTTAATGTTAGCTTAAAGGTTTTATGCTCTGATACAAAGGCTGTAGAACAGCATTTCATCTTCCCCCTCAGTGTTTATTTATGGCTTGAAAATCTTTATGCCAACATTCCATTTACTGCCAGTACAAAACTATCCTAAAGCACATCTACAGCATCCTCTATTGTTTTTATTTCCTGCTGCCTGCAGAATTTTGATGTCCTTGGGATGTCCTTCAGATAAATACAATGCTTGCACTATTTAATTTCTAGAAAGTTACTCAGCAATATTAATGTCATTTTTCCACAGTCCAAAATAACTACATTTAACACTACTATACTTGTATTAGATTGATCAACCCAGCTTTTTGATATTTTGTTAGTAATAAAATAAACAGTTCTATTAACCATACTTTGTGGTACATGTTTCTTCCTAAGCTGCTGTTAACATACCATGCCAAGGAAATCTACCTCTGTAGATTTCAAAGGTGCATTTAAATATCCAGAGATCATTTTGAAAGACAAGAACATAAGAGTAGCTATACTGGGTCAGACCAATTGTCCATCTAGCCCAGTAACTTGTTTTCCAAACAGTTGCCAAGCCAGGTCACAAGTATCTGGCAGAAACCCAAATTGTGGCAACATTCCATACTACAAATCCAAGGGCAAGCAGTTGCTTCCCCTTGTCTCTCTCAATAACAGACTATGGACTTTTCCTCCAGGAATTTGTCCAAACCTTTTTTAAACCCAGACTGAAATGGACATCTTCAACTCTTCTTCTTCCTTCTCTAAGTTCCCCCACTGTATTTACAATACATAAACCTTAATCTACCATAATATCACATTGTATTTGTTCATACCGGAACTGGCAAACGCCGTAACGGTATTATGTAAGCCACATTGAGCCTGCAAATAGGTGGGAAAATGTGGGACACAAATGTAACAAATAAATAAATATGACAACTGCTGTTACCACAACCTCCGGCAAAGAGTTCCAGAACTTAACTATTTGTTGGGTGAAAAAATATTTCCTCCTATTTCTTCTAAAAGTATTTCCATGTAACTTCCTCAAGTGTCCCCTAGTCTTTGTACTTTTGGAATGAGTAAAAGTCAATATACTTCTACTAGTTTTACACCACTCAGGATTTTGTAGATCTCATTCAAATTTCTCTCTCATCCGTCTGTTTTCCAAGCTGAAGAGCCCTAACCTCTTTAGCCTTTCCTCATACGAGAGGAGTTCCATCCCCTTTATAATTTTGGTCGCTCTTCTTTGAACCTTTTCTAATTCCGATCTATATTTTTTGAGATATGGTGACCAGAACTGAATGCAGTACTGAAGGTATGGTTGCACCATGGAGCGATACAGAGGCATTATAGTATTTTCAGTCTTATTCACCATCCCTTTCCTAATAATTCCTAGCATCCTGTTTGCGGTTTTGGCTGCCATCTCACACTGAGCAGAAGATTTCAGTGTGTTATCTACAATGACACCTAGATATTTCTCTTGAGCGCTGACCCCCAAGATGGACCCTAGCATAACTATGATTCAGATTATTCTTTCCAATGTGAATCACCTTGCATTTGTCCACAATAAATTTCATCTGCCATTTGGATGCCCGGTCTTCCAACTTCCTAGGGTCTTCCTGCAATATTTCACAGTCTGCATGTGTTTTTACAACCTTAAATAGTTTTGTATCATCTGCAAATTTAATCACCTCACTCATCATTCTGATTTCAATATTATTTATAAATATTTTAAATAGCACTGGTCCCAATATAGATCCCTGTGGCACTCCACTGTTCACCCTCCTCCATTGAGAGAAATGACCACTTAACCTTACCTTCTGTTTTCTGTCCAATAACCAATTCCTAATTCACACCAGAACCTTGCCTCCTATCCCATGACTCTTTAATTTTCTCAGGAGTCTCTCATGAGGAACCTTATCAAAAGCTTTCTGAAAATCTAGATGTACTACATCAACCGGCTTACCTTTATCCACATGTTTCTTCACACCTTCAAAGAAATGAAGCAAATTGGTGAGGCAAGATTTCCCTCGGCTGAACCAATGCTGATATATCCCATTAAACCATGTTTGTCTACGTGATCTGTAATTTTATTATTTTATAATAGTTTCCAATATTTTGCCTGGCACCAATGTCAGGCTTACCGGTCTGTAATTTCCCAGATCACCCCTAGAATCCTTTTAAAAAATTGGTGTTGCATTGGCCACCCTCCAATCTTCAGGTACAATGGACAATTTTAATGACAGGTTACGTATTACTAACAGCAGATCAGCAATTTCATGCTTGAGTTATTGAGTACTATTTTGATGTATGCCATCCAGTCCAGGTGATTTGCTACTTCTTAATTTGTCAATTTGGCTCAGTACATCTTCCGGGTTCATGGAGATTTCTTTCAGTTCCTCCACGTCATCACCCTTGAAAACCATTTCCAGGATAGGCAGATCTCTTATATCTTCTTCTGTAAAGATAGAAGTAAAGAATTCAATCAGTTTCTCCACTATGACCTTGTCCTCCCTGAGCACCCTTTTTGCTGCTTCATGATCTAATGGTCCCATGGATTCTTTATTAATGCTTTGCACCTGACTTGCCTGTGCTTATGTTGCTTCATATTTTCTTCATTTGGATCATTTTTCCATTCTTTGAAGGTCAATCTTTTGACTGTAATAGCCTCTTTTATGTCACCTTTTAACCATGCTGGTTCTCGTTTTCTCCTCTTTCCACCTTTGCAAATATGTGGAATGCATCTGGACTAGGCTTCCAAGATGGTATTTTTGAATAACATCCACATCTGATGTGGAGGGGCATTTTCGAAAGGGACGTCCATGTTTCGATTTGGACGTCCTTGCAAAATGTCCAAATCCAGGGGTGGGGAAACCCATATTTTTGAAACAAGATGGATGTCCATCTTTCGTTTCAAAAATAAATCCAAATCCTTAAATTTGGTCATCCCTAGATTTGGATGTCCCTAGATATGGACGTTTCTGATTTTCAGAGATTTTCGAAACCAAAGACATTCATAGCAGAAATGACCAAATGCAAACAATTTGGTCATGGGAGGAGCCAGCATTTGTAGTGCACTGGTCCCCCTGACATGCCAGGACACCAACCAGGCACCCTAGGGGGCACTGCAGTAAACTTCATAAATTGTTCCTAGGAACATAGCTCCCTTACCTTGTGTGCTGAGCCTCACAACCCCCCCCCCAAAAAAAAAAAACCCTGTACCCCCAACTGTACATCACTAGCAAAGCCTTTAAGGGTGAAAGGGGGCACCTAGATGTGGGTACAGTGGGTTTGTGGTGGGTTTTGGAGGGCTCACTGTTTCCTCCACAAACATAACAGGTAGGGGGGTAGGGCTGGCTCCGCCTGTCTGAAATGCACTGCACCCACTAAAACTGCTCCAGGGACCTGCATACTGCTGTCATTGACCTGAGTATGACATCTGAGGCTGTCATAGAGGCTGGCAATCAATATTTTAAAGATGTTTTTTAAGGTGGGAGGGGGTTAGTGTCCACTGGGGGTGTAAGGGGAGGTCATCCCCGATTCCCTCCAGTGATCATCTGGTCATTTTGGGCACCTTTTTGTGCCTTAGTCGTAGGAAAAACACGACCAGGTGAAAACGTCCAAGTGTTCGTCAGGGACGTCCTTTTTTTTCGATTATGGGTCAAGGACGTCCAAGTGTTAGGCATGCCCAAGTCTCGCTTTCACCATGCCTTCGACATGCCCCCTTGAACTTTGGCCATCCCTGCGACGGAATGCAGTTGGGGACGTCCAAAATCGGCTTTCAATTATACCGATTTGGACGTTTCTGTGAGAAGGAAGTCCATCTTCTAATTTATGTCGAAAGATGGGTGTCCTTCTCTTTTGAAAATGAGCCCATTAGTGTCCTAACCTTAGTAGCCAATCCATTTAGTTTCCTTTTAACCACTTTCCTCATTTTATTATAGTCACCCTTTCAAAAATTAAATTTCCTTTGTGGGTTCATCCCAGATAGTAACTCAGACTTGATCATGTTATGATCACTGTTTCCCAAGGGACCCAACACCACCACCTCTCGCACTATGCCTTGAATGCCACCAAGCACCAGACCCAAAATGGCTACCCCTCTCGTCAGTTCCAGTTGCTCCAAGAAGCAGACCTTTATTACATCTAGAAATTTTATCTCCATGGCACTCCCTGATGTAACATTTATCCAGTCAATATCGGGGTTATTGAAATCACCCATTCTTATTGTGTTGCCCAATTTGCCAGCTTTCCTCATTTCTGTAAGCATTTCTTCATCTGTCTGTTCATTCTGTCCTGGCAGATGGTAGTACAGCCCTAAAAAAATACTCCTTCCCTTCACACATGGAATTTCTATCCATAATGATTCCACGCTGCTATCTGTTTCATGTGGAATGTTTATTTTATTTGACTTAATTCCCTCTTTAACATATACCGCAACCCTCCCTCCAATTTGATCCTCTCTATCATTGCGGTATAATTTATACGCTGTTAACACAGTGTCCCATTGATTATGCTTTTTCTACCAAGTTTCTGAGATGCCTATTATATCTTCCTCATCATTTAGTGCTATATACTCTAACTCTCCCATCTTATTTTTTAGGCTTCTAGCATTTGTATACAGGCAATTCAAATTGTGTTTTTTCCTTTGATCTACAAGTTGCTTAGAAGTTGAATGGAATAACTTGCATCCTTTATCCTGTTCTCTCATTAAGCACACCTAGCTTACATTCAGCATTGTTGAAACCTCTCTACTGGGATTCCCTAAATGTCCTATTTCAATAGTATCCCTTCAAGGATACTGCACACCGAACCATGTACTCCTGGGTGACTGTTGGCTTCCCCTCCCCTCACTCTAGTTTAAAAGCTGCTCTATCTCCTTTTTAAAAGTTAGCACCAGCAGCCTGATTCCATCCTGGTTAAGTTGTAACCCATCCTTTTGGAATAGGCTCCTCCTCTCCCAGAATGTCACCCAGTTCCTAACAAATCTAAATCCCTCATCCCTGCACCATCATCTCAACCACACATTGAGACTTCAAAGCTCTGTCTGCCTTTTGGGTCCTGCACGTGGAACAGGGAGCATCTCTAAAAATGCTACCCTGGAGGATCTGGTCTTAAACTTTCTACCTAAGAGCCTAAACTTGGCTTCCAGAACCTTCCTCCCACATTTTTCTATGTCATTGGTACCCACATGTACCAAGACAGCTGGCTCCTCCCCAGCACTATCCAAGATCCTGTCTAGGTGATACGTGAGGTCTGCCACCTTCGCACCAGGCAGGCAAGTGACCAGCCAATCCTCATGTCCACCAGCCACCCAGCTATCTACATGCCTAATGATCGAATCACCAACTACAACAGCTGTCCTAACCTTTTCCGCCTGGGCAGAAGCTCTCGGAGACATATCCTTGGTGTGAGAGGACAGTGCATCCCCTGGTGGGCAGGTCCTGGCTTCAGGAGTACTTCCAACTTCACCAGGGTGATGCTCTCCTTCTAGAAGACCTCCATTCTCCAAGGCAGCACAGGGGCTGCCAGATTGGAGGTGGGATTTCTCTACAAAGTCCCTGTAGGTCTCATTTATGTACCTCTCTGTCTCCCTCAGCTCCTCCAAGTCTGCTATTCTAGCTTCAAAATAATGGACTCGTTCTTTGAGAGCTAGGAGCTCTTTGAATCAGGCACAAACATATAACCGCTCACCAACTGGCAGATAATCATAGTTGTGACACTCAATGCAAAAGACTAGATAGCACACCTCTCACTGCTGGACGGCTGGCTCCATCTTAGTATTTTTGAGTTTTTCAATAATTTAAAACTTGCTATGGTATTAAGGATATTATTTAGTGTTTTCTTCTTAGAAAATAATGAAATGTAATAAAAACTCTGTAAGAGCACTCCTCCCTTGTTATCCTAATTAGAATAACTGACTATAAGTGAAGAGCTGTGATAGGGGTGGGCCTGTGTTGTTATAAAATAAGGGGGCTCCCTACCTAATTTAGATGCAATGATTTACACCAGTGTTTACTAGGTGTAAATTCTCATGTCTAAAGTTAGGTGCCAATTCCAGTGCTAAGCATATTCTATAAATGGTGCCTAACTTTCAGCGCTGTTTATAGAAGAGTGCCTATCATGTTATTTTTTCAGTGCAGATTTTTCAGCGCTATTTATACAATTTGGTCCTTTGTCAGCAGATTCTGTTCTAAAACACTGGTGAAACGTGTGACACACTGATCTGCACATCTCCTACTTCTACAACCTGTCTAAAATGGATCTTCACATTTACTATATTTTATTTTATATTTTTGTTTTTTTCCACTTTGACTCCTATTAGACTAATTTTCTTTGTTTTACTTCATATTATTAGGTTTATTTTAGTTGGAGACATATCCTTGGTGCAAGAGGATATGTGCATCCCCTGGTGGTCAGGTCCTGGCTACAGGAGTACTTCCTACTTCACCAGGGTGATGCTCTCCTTCTAGGAGACCTCCATCCTCCAAGGCATCCTTTCTAGGTGCCTTGTGACCCACTGAGCAAAAAAGGTACCAAAAGTAGGCTATGACTTATTTATACCACAAGATACAGGGATATCAACTGCATAATCCTGCCAAATTTTAGCCTCAGGTATAGACTAATTTATGTTGATAAAAAATAAGAAATTTTTATAAATTAAAAAAAAAAGTAACTAACCCCAGAAATCACATACACCGTTTTAGGTATCTTTTAGGCACTTGCAATTTTTAGGCTGTAGAACTTGATAAACATCAAAGTTGCGAAAAAATTACATAGTCCCATTATATTGACCTAAATAGTACAGAAAACGTCCAAAAATGAAAGTTGCCCAAATTTACCCTCTCACACTTGTATGTCTTTTCTCCCTGTTACTTGTAAGGGAAAGGGAAATGGGACTTGATATACCACCTTTCTGAGGTTTTTGCAACTACATTCAAAGTGGTTTACATATATTCAGGTACTTATTTTGTACCAGGGGTAATGGAGGGTTAAGTGACTTGCCTAGAGTCACAAGGAGTTGCAGTGGGAATTGAACTCAGTTCACCAGGATCAAAGTCCACTGCACTAACCACTAGGCTACTCCTCCCTCCACTTATGGTACTTTTTCGCTCAGTGGGTCACATATACGATTTTCTTTTTTTGAGGGGAATGGGGTTGTCAGGTTTCAATTGTAATTCTTTGATTCTATATTATGATAGAGTATGATACAACATAAAGTTTCATTGTATAGAAGTTGTTTTGTACATTTTTGGGATCTTGCCGGGTATTTATGACCTGGATTGGCCACTGCTGGAAACAGGATGCTGGGCTCAATGGACCTTTGGTCTTTCCCAGTGTGGCAATACTTATGTACTTATGATTTTGTGATGTACTGTTGTGTGGCTGTTTGACAAAATTTTAATAAAAAGAAGTTCAAACATACCCTTGTAATGGCTATCAGGACACTTAGGCACTATTCTGCTAATAACCACTTAACATGTATTTGCAAGTTGGCATACACAGAGCATGGGCGGAACATAGGCATATCTCCCATTTATGCAGGTAACTTACAGAATACTGTAACTTACTCATGTGTCTGAACTTGTGCTAACTCTATGACCAGAAAAACTGCAGGCACCTAAACATTAGGCATGTCAAAACTGGGTTATGCATGTATTCTGTTATGTCGTGTTATGTTGAGCATTTGTATTCCACCGTATCCCTACCAAAATATTAAGCATTAAACAATTTAAATTCCATTACAAATCAAGAGTTCAGTGTAGCATCACATTCGTTTCACCCCTTGGAGCTATTCATGTGTCAAACTAGCCCCACACACCCAAATTCCAATATGTACAAATTAACCCCCTCCTTCCCCCCAGCAGGACCCGCGGTGCCATAGGGCCCCACCCCTACCCATGGTGGTGTTGCACATAAGGAGACACAGCAATAAATTCCATACTGTCCCCTTTCTAGCCACACTGAATTCACAAAATGCCCTCATCACTGAACACGTTTCTGCCCCAAACAAAGCTGTAACCAACCACAAGAGACCCACCCAGAACTCACTACCCTTTTAAAAAAACACCCAACCCCAACAACCAGCACAGCATAAGGGAGGGGTGTGTGGGAAAAAATGCACCCAATCTCCTAAAACCCTTCCTATTGCTTCCCTCTCTCTTACCCTCACATAGAATTCACTGCAGCCCGCCAAAAACCTCCACACACCTTCTCCAATCAGGAGCAACACCTAACCTTCCAATCACAACCTCCCTCACCTCCAATCACACTCATCTCCCTGTAACTACCCACTCTCTACACCACTTGCCCTCATCCACCTGATTTTACCTACCCCCACCCAGCACTCACCCTTACTTAAACCCCTTCACCCCAGTGACTGTCTTGCCTCAGAAGCTCAGCCAGTGTTATCCTGCCCACAGTATTAAACTGTGAGCCCTATTATTGGTAATAATTGGAAACAATTAGAATTTACACACACATCTTGCTAGAAGAATTCTATAAAGGGGGTGTGGCTATGGGAGGGGCATGGGTAGGTCATGGGCATTTCAATAATTTGCATGCAGTGTTACAGAATATGCCTAATCCACACCTAATTTAGGTGTGATGATTTACAACACATTTCAGCTGGTGTAAATCATCACACCTAAAAGTGAGGCCTATAAATGGCACCCAAATTGGAGCGCTATTTATAGAATAGCACTTAGCATTTTTTTCAGCTCTATATATAGAATTTTGTCCCAACTGTTTGTATCCATGTATAGAACACTGTAGGAGATTTTAGGATTCCTACATCCCACAGAGAGAAAACAGTACATGATATACAGTTTAATTCAATTCAGCGATGGGCTCAGTCAGGCTTAGATGTCTCTATTCAAGCTCTGAGTGCTCAGGAGAGAATAGCTTCACCTTTTTTATGCCTATCAGTCCAATTGCTGCCTGTAGGTGAAGCCTGAAGAGATTACTGTTGTTCCTTTCCAGAAATGTTTTCCACATGATCAAAACAATCCTCCAAGTCAGTTAGCCAATGCTCCAATCCCTTCTATGTAAACTGAGGAGAAAATGGGAAACACCAGCAGTACGTAATTTATTTTTTATTTATTTTATTTGTTACATTTGTATCCCACATTTTCCCACCTATTTGTAGGCTCAGTGTGGCTTACATAGTACCGGAGAGGCGTTTGCAGACTCCGGTGTGAACAAATACAAAGTGATGTGGTAACATAAAGTTTATGTGGCACAGCCACATTAGGGCAACGTATAACGGAAGAGTTGTGTTATGTCCATTACGTAATTTAGTTTTCTTGTAACATGTAACATACGTGGAGGGGCATAATTGAACAAAAACGTCTATCTCCATGGGCGTTTATCTCCGAGAACGGGTCCGTGAAGGGGCGGACAGAACTGTATTTTCAAAAAAAATAGACGTCCATGTTTTATTCGACAATTGTGAGCTGGGCCTTTTTTGTTTTTCAGCGATAATGGAAAATGAAAGCGCCCAGCTCAAAAACGAATAAATCCAAGGCATTTGTTCGTGGGAGGGGCCAGGATTCATAGTACACTGGTCCCCCTCACATGCCAGGACACCAACCGGGCACCCTAGGGGGCACTTTTACAAAAACAAAAAAAAAGGTAAAAGAGCTCCCAGGTGCATAGCACCCTTCCCTTGTGTGTTGAGCCCCCCAAATCCCCCTCAAAACCCACTGCCCACAAGTCTACACCATTACTATAGCCCTAAGGGGTGAAGGGGGGCACCTACATGTGGGTACAGTGGGTTTGGGGGGGGGGGGTTGGACGACTAAGCATTAAGCAGCACAATTGTAACAGGTAGTGGGGGATGGGCCTGGGTCCACCTGCCTGAAGTCCACTGCACCCCCTAACAACTGCTCCAGGGACCTGCATACTGCTGCCAGGGAGGTGGGTATGACATTTGAGGGTGAAAATAAAAAGTTGTGAAACATCATTTTTTGTGGTGGGAGGGGGTTAGTGACCACTGGGGGAGTCAGGGGAGGTCATCCCCGATTCCTTCCGGTGGTCATCTGGTCATTTAGGGCACTTTTTGGGGCCTTATTCGTGAAAAAACAGGGTCCAGGAAAAGTGTCCTAAATTCTAGCTAAAAACGCATACTTTTTTTCCATTATCGGTGAAATGCGCCCATCTCTGTTCGGCCGATAACCACGCCCCAGTTCCGCCTTTGCCACACCTCTGACACGCCCCCATCAACTTTGTCCGCATCCGCGACAGAGTGCAGTTGAAAACGTCCAAAATCGGCTTTCGATTATACCGATTTATTCGTTTTGGGGAGATAAACGTCTATCTCCTGATTTGGGTCACAATATAGGCGTTTTTCTCTTTCGATTATAAGCTGGATAGTAGATGACGGCAGAAAAAGACCTGCACGGTCCATCCACTCTGCCCAACAAGATAAACTCATCTGTGCTACTTTTTGTGTATACCTTGATTTGTACCTGTCCTCTTCAGGGCACAGACCGTATAAGTCTGCCGAGCACTATCCCCGCCTCCCAACCACCAGATATCAGGCATTTGTGTTGGATCGGCAGGGTATGCCTTTTTAAACAGGTTAGTTTTTAGTGTTTTCCGGAAGTTTAGGTGATCGTATGTAGTTTTCAAGGCTTTTGGTAATGCATTCCAGAGTTGTGTGCTAATGTAGGAAAAACTGGATGCATAGGTTGATTTCTATTTGAGTCCTTTGCAGCTTGGGTAGTGCTGATTTGGGTATGTTTGTGTTGATTCGGATGTGTTTCTAGTTGGTAGGCCGATCAAGTCTATCATGTATCCCGAGGCTTCACTGTAGATAATTTTGTGAACCAGAGTGCTGATTTTGAAAGCAATGCATTCTTTGATTGGGAGCCAGTGTAGTTTTTCACGGAGGGGTTTTGCGCTTTCAAATCACGTTTTTCCGAAGATAAGCCTAGCTGCCATGTTTTGAGTGGTCTGAAGTTTCTTTAAGGTTTGTTCTTTACATCCCGCATAGATTTCATTGCAGTAGTCTACATGGCTTAGTACCATTGATTGTACCAGGTTGCAAAATGTTTCCCTTGGGAAGAACTGCTTCACGCGTTTGAGTTTCCACATTGAGTGGAACATTTTCTTTGTCGTGGATGTCACTTGGCTCTCTAGTGTTAAGTAGCGGTCCATTGTAACGCTGAGGATTTTCTGGCTGTCTGAGATAGGGAGGGTGTAATCTTGGGTGTTGATGATTATGGGGTTGTCCGCACTGTGTTAGGACGAGAGGATGAGACAGTGTGTTTTTTCTTTGTTGAGTTTTAGTTGAAATGCATTAGCCCAAGGGTCCATGATGTTCAAGCTGTTCTTGATTTCGCTGGTGATTTCTGTCAGGTTAGATTTATAAGGAATGTATATTGTGACATCGTCTGCATAGATGAAAGGGTTAAAGCCTTGGTTGGATAAGGACTTGACTAATAAGCATCATTAGGTTGAAGAGGATCAGTGATAGCGGTGATCCTTGTGGTACTCCACAGTCTGCTTTCCACGGTGATGATATGTTTGAGTTTGATTTTACTTGATATGTTCTTATGGTTAGGAAACCCTTGATCCAGCTAGGTATGTTTCCACCAATCCATAACTTATCTAGTAATCTTATTAATATAGTATGGTTTACCATGTTGAATGCACTAGACATGTCAAATTGGAGGAGGAGGATGTTTTTGCCTATTGCTATTTCCTGCTTGAATTTGGCTAGAAGAGTAAGTAGTACTATTTCTGTGCTGTGGAGGGGGTGAAAACCTGATTGTGATTCGTGTAACATAGTAACATAGTAAATGACGGCAGAAAAAGACCTGCATGGTCCATCCAGTCTGCCCAACAAGATAAACTCATATGTGTAGTATTGAGAATTTGTTTATATAATCTGTAAGTTGTTTGGCTACCATGCTTTCCATCAGTTTGACTAACAACGAGATGGATGCTACTGGACAGTAGTTAGTGATTTCATTTGTTTTTTTCTTGGTGTCTTTTGGTATCGGGGTAAGTAGGATGTTGACGTTTTCCTTAGGGAAGAGACCTTGCTGAAGCATGTAGTTTAGGTGGGATGTGAGGTCTGCTATGAAGCGATCAGGGGTGGATTTCATTAGGTAGTTGAGACAGGTATCTAGTTTGCAGTGAGTGTTGGAGAACCTGCTGATCGCCTGTGTAACTGTATCAACGGTAAGGAGGGCGAAGTTTAACCAGGTTCGGTCATCCGGGTATTCTCCAGTAGTTGGGTCCAACTCATTAAGGAAGTTTTCGATGTCAGTGTTGTCATGAGGTAGCGTGTTGCGTAGGTTTGCAATTTTTTCATTGAAATAGTTAGCAAGTTTATCTGCAAATGGGATGTCTGTATTCATTGTAGTGACCAAGTTGGTGTCTAGGAGTTTGTTCACTAGTTGGTATAATATACTCGTCTCAAAGAAGTGGCATTGGGGGAGGGGGGAGGGTGAAGCAAAAATTTTCTGCCACTCCAAAATATATTTAGACAGATTTTTTTTTTTTGGGGGGGGGGGCACATGAAAAAGAATAGAGTCCTTCTTCCTTATTTCCTTTAATAACCTTTTATTAACAAAATGATGAAAACAGGTCACAGTTGGTAGAAGAACCATAGATCTATTTCTGTCTTTGGTGAACACCTTGTAGAAATGAAAATACGAGCTATGCATGTTGCTTTCTGAACCTGCCAAAATCACAAGCTTGGGAATGTAATCCTCAAATGCGGCTAAATATGTGGGCTGTAGAAAATGGCACATTCTTTTGGCTGGATTGAGGGAGACAATTTTCTAATAGTCAGTTTACATTACTTACCATGCAAATGGCTTGTAAATTGCCCTCTCTGGCTTGACATTTCTTCCTTATTATTGGCCCTCTTCACTTTTGTGTTAAGGAAAATAGTGTGTTCTTTTTCCTTTTATTGATCATAAAACATTTTAACCAGGTGATTAGTAGAATTTTAATGAGGTAATTTAATACATACCTTCCAAAGTTAAATATACTTTTAAAGGCTTCAGCAAGTCCTTCACAATAAGCTTCAGTTCTATTATTTCAGCAACTTCTACAATGTGACATTGAAAATATTAATATAATAGCATTGTCCAAATCAATCATAGCCAACTTGAAGGGCCATTTTTAAGTTAACAGCCTGCAGACAAAAGTCACAAACTATTAATGCTCTTAAGTAAGTTATTAACCATTGAGAAATTTACTGTCCTTATTATTATATCAGCTACCCAGTTCTGATTTATAGGACTTCAGACATACTACCAGTAAGAATAATGATGTTGTAGATAATCATCAGAATCCTTTTTTATAGGGATGGGCTGCCATTTACTACAACACAGAAAACATCATTGAAATATCTTATTTCATTTCATGTTGTTACCAAACAAAAAATGAACAGATATTGTATGTTTTATCATTCGCTGATAATAGTGTGAACTATTTCCTGGTAGTGCATGTGTGAACCATTGTGCATGCACAAACTTGAGAAAAGAGTGAGCCTTATTTCTGAAATAGTTCACCCTCTTTCAACATAGCATGCACTATTTCCAAATAGTGTGCTCTATTATCAGAAATCGACAAATAGCCACGACAAAAAAAAAAATAGAAATTTGCTATTAACAACTTTTGAAATGATACAAAATTAAACTTTCTTGGCTGACCATCCCTACCTTTTTCTTCCCTTTTCGTTGACTTACAGTCCATTTTTTCCTCCATGAAGAAGTTATGATCCAGCCTCAGAGATCCCTTTTTCTTTCATACTGGAAAGAAGTCTTCACTAAAGTATCTCAACTAGGAAGATAATTTATAAGGCCCTACTTCAATCTGTTGAAGATGAGAAAGATTCTCCCAGGCCTATAAACACAACTGTTTATGGATTTGAGGGATTTTTTTGGATTAAAATTATGTGAATTATGACAAATTTATAGTGAATAGAGCTGTGCTTCTCTTAGTGTCAGCCTGATCCCTTTATTAACTGCATAACTGTCAAGCTTCAAATAGGCTTCGCATTAAGAAAACACTGCATTTATCTAAATAGCCTCATCAACAGAAAAGATAAAGATGGTAAAAAACAGTTATTAAGGGGAAATCGCCAAACGTAACCCACAACACAATTTATTGGGGTTCATGCTTACTCAAGATAGCATCAATGATACTGATTCTTCCCTAAATCAGGAAGGAGAATGTCTTGGTACTCATTTTCAAAATGGATGGATGTCTCAAAATGGCAAAAAAAAATCCTTCTGCCAAAAATGGCCAAATCACAATTTCAAAAGACAGAATATGGAAGTTTTAAACTGCAGTTCTTCCAAATAGCAAGGGGGCTTGTTGGAAGTATGTTTTGGGTGAAACTAGGGTAGGTCCAAAATTAGGATGTCTTTCAGCAATAATGGAATAGGAAAAGACATCTAAGTTGAAAAAGGATTTTTTTTATCTAGACCTGTTTCAATCTTGCCCTGATTGAGCAGCTGACCACTGGAGGGATGAAGGCATGACCTCTCCTTCATCTCCCATTGGCTACTGACCCCCTCCCATTGACAGTGGATACCAAGCTCTATGACTGCTTCACTTATTATGGCCATTCCTAACAGAGCATTAAGCAAGTGTAAGGAGTAGCCTAGTGGTCAGTGTAGAGGACTTTCAACACCAGGATGCAGGTGTGATTCCCACTTTAACTCTCTCATGCCTGTAAAAATATGTGAGCCATCTTTGCAAATAGAAATACATACTGTACCTGAATTTATAACACACCTGCAAGTGTGATGACTATTCTAGTGGTCTACCTTTAGGTACAGTCAGTTTTTATCTGTTCCTGGAGGGCTCAAAATAACATATAAAAGAACTTAAGGTGGAATTTGTACCTGGGTCCTGTTTAAACTCTGCTGCACTGAGAACTAGGTTGCACCTCTGCTCTACAGAGATATATTTGTGTGCAACTGATGCCAAACAGACCTTTTTGTGCATTAATGTTTTGGACATGTTTTGGACATTTCAGCTTGGAAAATGGCTGTTCATTTTGGATGGTTTCAGCACAGGAACATCCTTCTCATGCATTTTTCAAACAGAAAATCCCAACATTATATATATTGCAAAGGATAGGTATGAACCTGGATAATGTGGAAAAACGGCCAAAAAAAAGTAACATAAGGATAGGGAAATTACTTCAAGAAACTGAAAGCAGTATGATACCAGATTTTATTTTATCCTTATTGTAGGAGGTATTTACCAACTAACAAATGCCTTATGACTTTGTAGTTGAAAAATATAATGAGTAAGTCACAAGATAAGCAAAATTTGGTTCTGGGCTCCATCTATACAAATGTAACAGCTAAATTTAAAGCAAAAGTCAATGAGGAGGCTGCTACAATTAAAGACAGAGCTTCTCAATGTTGAAAAAAGCTTGTGATCCTTTAGGATTGTACTGTCAAATGCTAAGGAATTATTTTAAGTGAAATCTCAGCTTATTTGTAATATGGGACAATGTAATGTGTTCATATAACCCTAGGTTGGAGGGTTATATTGTTTATGTTTTCTTTGTTAATAAAAAGGTTGAACCATAAAACAAAAGTCAATCATTTTAAGGTTGGCAGATAAACTGAAGAAGTAAAATATATATTTTTTAATAAAGCCAATGTTTTTCTCTCATTTCAGCCCAATAGCTCTTCAGAGATTTAAACAGAGTTTTCACAATCATAAAATATCTTTTTTTCTTTCTATATACCACAAAATTGAAGATTAGCTTGGAAGAGAAGAAATGATTTCTTATTCAGTCATAAAGCTCAAACATTCTTTTATCTTCAGTTTTCTGAAGGGAGACCCATCTCAGGAGCCTTAACACAACGAAAGAGAAGGGATGAGAATTCATAAAAGACTAAAGAGAGGAATCCCAACTATGTTGAAAAGACAATTGCATCATTTCTCATGGCCAATCAGTAGCTATCAAATGGATCTGGTAATAGGAACATGGGGGAAAGGGGGTGATGCAATTTGCAAGGCAGGTTTGGGCGTTGGAGAATGCTGCTCCTAATGAGGAGGGCTGTGACTGGGCAGTAAAGGGAAAAGAACAACTATGTGTTGGTTTGTCGAATATGAAATATTAACACAAGAAAGAGCAACTGGTATTAAAGTTCAGATTGGATATATTGCTTTTGACATCATCATGGTTGAAGACAGGGGAAATTTTATGTTTCCAACTGGCTTGTCCAAAAGAACATAAGAATGGCCATACTGGGAAAGACCAACGGTCCATCTAGCCCAGTATCCTGCTTCTAACAGTGGCTAATCCAGGTTACAAATATGTGGCAGAGGAGTGTGGTAGCCGTGTTAGTCCACTCTTAAGGTTATCATTAGAAATCAAACAAAATAAAACATGGAAAAGAAAATAAGATGATACCTTTTTTATTGGACATAACTTAATACATTTCTTGATTAGCTTTCGAAGGTTGCCCTTCTTCCTCAGATCGGAAATAAGCAAATGTGCTAGCTGACAGTGTATATAAGTGAAAACATTCAAGCATTACTATGACAGTCTGACAGGGTGGGAGGAGGGGGGTGGGTAGGAAGTATGCATGGGGACATCAAAGCATATCATTGATATTCTAACAGGATGGGTGTGGATAGGTGAGGGGAGGGTGATCAACAGAGACATACAGCTTTATGGTTTATAATGGGCTAGGAACCCCAGATCCTTGTTAAGTCCTTTCTGTTGGGTGTTAAAATATTAAATCATTCTGACTTCAAAGGTCTTACGTTCTTGTATGGTCTTAAAGTTACCTTTCAGGATTCTCACTGTGAAGTCACTGGTACAGTGTCCTGGTCCTGTAAAATGTTGACCAACAGGCGTGGGAACCCTGCTGGCACCAGTATTGTTCATATGATGTCTATGTAAATTGAATCTTGTCTTAAGCATCTGGCCTGTTTCTCCAATATAGCATCCTTCGTTACATTTTTTACACTGAATGATATATACCACATTGGAAGATGAGCAAGTGAAAGATCCCTTTATGTTGAATGTCTTTCCTTTGTGGATGACTTTGGGGTCCTGTGAAATATTTTGGCATAGTTTGCAACTGGATAAATTACAGGGAAGTGTGCCCTTCTGTTCCTTTTCAGTCTGTGATGGAAGTTTACTTCTGATTAGCTTGTGTTTTAAATTGGGTGGCTGTCGGAAGGCCAGTACTGGTGGGGATGGGAATATCTCTTTCAGTAATTCATCCTCCTGGAGTATAGGTTGTATATCTCTTATGATTTTCCTCAGTTTTTCCAGCTCTGGATTGTATGTCGCTACAAGCAGGATTCTGTCTGTGGATTTTTTCTTTTTGTACTGTAGCAGATTCTCCCTGGGTGTTTTGAGGGAGGAGGCAATATTCTTGGAGATTATTTTGGGGTTGTAGCCTTTCTGTTTGAAGGATTCAGTCAGGCTTTTAAGGTGTCTGTCTCTGTCCCCTGGGTCAGAGCAGATACGGTGGTATCTTGTGGCTTGGCTGTAAATGATGGATCTTTTTGTATGTGAAGGATGGAAGCTGGAGTTGTGGAGGTAGCTGCATCTGTCTGTGGGTTTCTTGTATATAGATGTTTGTATACAGCCATCACTGATTGAGACCGTGGTGTCCAAAAAATTGACTTTTTCTGGGGAGTAGTCAATTTTGAATGTGATTGTAGGATGGTATGTATTGAAGGCAGAATAAAATTGTTTCAGAGTTTCTTCACCCTCCGTCCAAATCATAAAAATGTCATCGATGTACCGGTAGTATTTTAGAGGGTCCCCACGCCTGTTGGTCAACATTTTACAGGACCAGGACACTGTACCAGTGACTTCACAGTGGGAATCCTGAAAGGTAACTTTAAAACCATACAAGAACGTAAGACCAAGAACGTAAGACCTTTGAAGTCAGAATGATTGAATATTTTAACACCCAACAGAAAGGACTTAACAAGGATCTGGGGTTCCTAGCCCATTATAAACCATAAAGCTGTATGTCTCTGTTGATCACCCTCCCCTCACCTATCCACACCCATCCTGTTAGAATATCAATGATGCTTTGATGTTCCCATGCATACTTCCTACCCACCCCCCTCCTCCCACCCTGTCAGACTGTCATAGTAATGCTTAAATGTTTTCACTTATATACACTGTCAGCTAGCACATTTGCTTATTTCCGATCTGAGGAAGAAAGGCAACCTTCAAAAGCTAATCAAGAAATGTATCAAATATGTGGCAGAAACCCAGCTGGATGTGATATATGATCTCATGAATAGGATGATCATGAAGGGGTGGGATGGGTGTCATTGGAGTGGATGAGTAGCCTAGTGGTTAGTGCGGTGGACTTTGCTCCTAGTGAGTTGGGTTTGATTCCTACTGCAGCTTCTTGTAATTCTGGGTAAGTCACTTAACCATTCATTGCCCCGGGTACATATAAGAACCTGTATATACTTAAACTGCTTTGAATGTAGTTGTAAAAACCACAGGAAGGCAGCATATCAAGTCCCATTTCCCTACCTGTCATTGTCAGAGAAACCTTGAGGTTAAGTTTAGGACTGGTAGAATAACAGGAGGTGGAGTGTGTTAGGGATTATTTTATGTCATTTCCTGTATCATTTTGTTTAGGGTTCCCCTCCCTTGTGCCATCACGGAAAATGACATTATAAGACAAAAAAAATGTCTGGACCTCTTTCCCATACCCCCCCCCCCCCCTTATGCTGTGCCTCATTCCCACCCAAACAAACCCATGTTGGAAACCCCTCCCATAGGTTCCCTGGACCTACCTTAATTATTGGTGGCCCAGCGGGGGAAGTTGGGGAAGGAGCAATGCCCATTTGTTCCTGCCCATGATTGCAACTACATTCAATATGGCAGATTCAATCTTTCACCCTAGTCATTGTAAATGACTGCCCATCTCTAGAGTGGGCAATCAATGGGCACTCACATTTACGGATCACATGCCTGGGTAAATGTACAGAATACCACCACTTTTGCAGGTAACTGTACACTTATGCAGATAAGTAAGTGGCAGAAAAGCAGCTAAGCACTATTCTATCAGGGTGAGTGTAAGTAGCATAAAATATAAATGCAAGGGTAGTGTTCACATGGGTGGAGTACAAGTTGTGGCTTGGAGTACAAGTTGGACATGGACAGGCCTCCTACTGACACACATACTGTAAGTTACACATGCCTTTGTCACTTTTAGGTTCACACAGTTACATCAGATCTATGGATGACATAGCTGCAAATGCCTAGATTTTAGGTGTGCCAATGCCACTAGTATTCTAGAACTGAATCTGAGTTCCCAGATGCCATTATAGAATAGGCTATCACCATGCAGATTTGGGACTTCATAACAGGGCACCCACTTATAGAAAGGCCCCATAATATCACCAGATAAATGTGGTCTGCATTTTTTGTTGGTATATAGGCCACCTCATCTAGGGAAAGGCTAAGTACATAGCACTGCCATACTGAAACAGACTGGAGGTTCTTCAACCCCAGTATCCTGTTTTAAACAGTGGTCAATCCAGGTAACACATATCTGGCAGTATCTCAAAAATCTCTTTAGAATTTTAGGTGAGTTTGATTGTAGAATAGATAGTACATTATTTGATATGGTTTATAGAATGGACTGTGGAAGATGTAATGGGCATAGTGGGTGTATAAGAGATGATTTGGCTGAGGGGGGGGGGGTTCAGGGGAAGAGATGGAAAATACAAGAAGAATTTAATGAGAGTGGACATGTTCCCATTGCTTAAGGCCCCCCACACCCCCTCTAGGCCTACCTTAACAGTCCTTGGTGGCCTAGTGGGATAGTCCAGATAGGAATGATCCCTATTCATTTCTGCCCATGGTGGCTCCAGATTCAAAATGGCTGCTGTGACCTCTAGCATATGGAATGGGAATGTTTATGTTTTAGCAGAAAAAATTAAATCTCAATATTTCACTCAGGGGCCTTTTTACTTAGGCCTGCCAAAAAGTGGCCTACGCCGGTGTAGGTATGTGTTTTAGATATGTGCAAGTCATTTTTCAGCGCGCCTGGAAAAAAGGCTTTTTTTTTTGTGGCCGAAAATGGATGTGTGGCAAAATTTAAATCAGTTCATGACCATTTTCAGCCTGAGACCTTACTGCCACCCATTGACTTAGCGATAAGGTCTGACGTGCTAACCGGGTGGTAAACATACAGCGCACGTAAACTGACGATTACTGCCAGTTAAGCACCATATGGTAGAAAATAGAAAATATTTTCTACCACTTGTTTTGGACACACATCAAAAATGGAATTACCACCCAGGGCACGGGATAGCTAGGCGGTAGTTCCAATTTGGAGTGTGTTGGACGCGTGTATGTGCCTTAGTAAAGGGACCCTCAATCTTTTATTTAATTTGAGCTTATTTTCTTTTTTACTTATGTACTTACATGATACTGAAATTCTGTTCTTTAAAGACAGTATTTTTGTTTCTTAATGTATTTTTGATATGTATTTATTGTTGTTAATTTTTTATAAATGTAATCTGCCTATAGAAATGTTAAGTGCACAAGCAAATATAAACAAAATACATAGATAAATAAACATTCATTCATTCATTCATTATTTATTTATTTATAGCATTTATACCCCACATTATCCCAAAAAAGTTTGGGTCAATGTGGTTTACATCAAACTTTAAAGCAAAGTACAATAAGGATTAAACAAAAGTAAAAGACAAAAAGAGGTATAACATCATAGCAGCAGAATGACTCATTTGAAAATAACAAACTAGCTAAAGGACCTTTTTATTAAAGGGTTGCTACATGACAACCCGAAACTGCCACCAGACCAGATGTCGGCGGTAGTTCCACCCTCAGCGCATGCCATTTCTAGGGCTAGTGGAAATATTGAAAGAATATTTCTGCAGGGGGGTTACTGCAGGGTTAGTAGGGGAGCCCTTACTGCCACCTCAATGGGTGGTGTGCTCCCCCTCAAAATGACCATGTGGCAAGTGTGAACATACCACATGGCCATTTTATTTTTGGTTATTTTCACCCACTGCTTTAAAAGGAGCCCTGGAACATGGCAAAAATGGCTGCTGCCGCTAATGCAGGACCCCTTTTACTGCAGCTTAGTAAAAGGGCCCCTAAGATAACTACAGTGGTCAACAATGGCAAGGAATTCACTACATAAAACTTTTAGGTAATCAGAAACACACTTCATTGACTTTGGGAGGGAATTCCATTGCTTAGTAGCGTGGTATGAGAAACTGGCATCATGAATTGATTTGTAACAAAGATTCTTACAATTCAGAAAATGGAGACGTAGATAGTCTCGTGACGCAGGATGGGCGTTGTGTGTTGGTAATTGCAGCAAGTGTTGCATATAATCAGGTAGAAAAACAAACAAAATTTGATAAACAAGGGCACAGGTATTAAGGATACCTTATAAACTGAACCATTTTTTACCTTTAAGGAACGTAAATGATTGGTTTCTCTTATAACCTATCATTGTGACAAAATAAATAAAATGTAAAGAAAAAAAAGAGAGAGAGGGTGAAGCATAAACTTCAAAGCAGAGCAGAAGGGTTATAAAGCAAATAACCATAAGCAGAACAGAAAATGGAACAGGAAGTGATTATGTTTGAAATCCATAGTTTCAGCACTCCCCAGCCCTCCTTGCACAGAAAACATAGCTCCTAATCAAGAGAAACGCTATTTGGGACATGTATCACTCACATTCTCTCTTCTCAGCCTTTCTGCTTTTCCAGTCCTTGCACACAACTATAAACACATAGAGAAAGAGCCTTTGGGATGACACAACTGCATGAATCTACCCCAGCCTCCCTAACCTGTAGGCACTCTCACAGACTGGCCCCATTCCTAAATACCCCTTCTGAGGCTCTTAGTGGATCATAAACAACTGTGGTAATGAGTTCCTATTGCTGATGTTGTCAGAATGTAAGAGCTTCATCAAGCAATGTGTCTGCCATCTGACTAAGGTAGATGCTGAGCCTCACACAAGACAGCAGTGTGCCAAAATGTAACTGAAAAATAACCCCTCCCTCCCCTTAAAAAAAGTCCCTTTGCCAATCACTTCTTAGGAATTAAAGGACAGAGAGAGCATAATGAACTTCCCTATTATCTCAGGCAGCAAGGCCCCTACCTTTCCATGGTCCCATGCTCGTCCCAGAAACTAATGGGCATATCTCACTGAATGATTTGATTGTGAAGGAATCTTTGTACTAAGTGGCAGGTCCCCCCCCCCCCCCCCCCCCCCCCCCCCAGTTTTCTAGGAAGTTAGGAGAGTGAAGGCAGTTAGAACCCTGATCTGGCACCATGGCAGCTACAGACCTGGCTGGGTGCCTCCTAATTTTAACATGCATCTTTTCCATCTACAAAAGTTAATTTCACATAATGGAAGCTTACATTGGCTGAATCAGTCAAGATATATGGTTACGTTTTATAGCTTTTACTCCAATAATTAAGCTCTCTTTATATGTGCTAGAATGAAATACAGTAAGAGAAATGCATGTAATATTTCAACGCAGAGGTGAAATATCATAATGAAGTTTTTTTGTTTCTAATGTGCACCATTTCCTGATATGGCACCAGCTACATAGCTTGTTCTCATATGGCTGCGTTTATAAATCTAATTTAGAAATGAATCCCACCGGTCTCTCCTTTTGCCGTTATTTCATAATGTTGCCATCCATCAGGGCTGACTATTGCTGGCATTACCATTTCTTTTTTAGATTGCTTAAACTAAGAATCAGCAAGGTTCATTTTGAAAATTAGCTTTGTCTTCAAAACTTCTAATGCCAATATGAATGGCTCAGCCAAATATGTCTAATTTTATCCATTTTCATCTCAGACTCTCATCATTGTTGTAGATAGGCCAGTAAATCTAGCAAAAAGAATAGTCCACTTATAATAGGGATATATTGTATTTCCTACGTGCAACAGAATTCTAAATGAGAAACATTTGGTCATAATAGTATATTCAATAATAGAGCACAAACATGAAAGAAGAGTCTGTGAAATGACACAAGGGATGGAGAAGAAAACCTAATGCGAAAAGTTCTGGAGTATTATGTTTGATATCTGCTCGTTTCACTCATAGTTGTTTTTTTTTTTTTTTGGGGGGGGGGGGTTGTTAGAAATATTTTATATTGAAATTTGAAGTTTCTCTATACCATGTACTTGAATATTCCTGCATAGAATATCAAAGACCACTGCCTACTGTATTTTTTGCTACTAAGCAGAGATTAAAACACGCATTTATGTCAATAAAACTTACTGAACAATTCACTTCTGCTGATGTACATTAAATATAAAAGCCAAACCCATTTTAAATTACAGAGAACATTTAAAAAGGGTAGTTTTGAGTTCCATCACAGTCTACACTCTCTGCACAATTTCTCTTTAAAAATATGCTGGCCAGCAGGCGCTATCATGATATCTGTATGCAAATTTTAGTTTCATGACTTTTAGTGGCACAACTTGTCAATAATCAATGAGTCCAAGGTTTCCACAAACCTATTTTATTTATTTTATTTATTTGTAGCATTTGTATCCCACATTTTCCCACCGATTTGCAGGCTCAATGTGGCTTACATTTGCCGTAATGGCGGTTGCCATTTCCGGGTAACAGAATTACAAATGGTATTGCGTTAAGGTGCAGACATACATGGTAAGATACAGGGAACATAACATATATGGAACATATCATGGTATATATATGTACCATGTGCATACATACATGGTAAAGCAGATTACATTATGGTATTGCATGAAGGTTCCTGAGTAATAACATGGATTGTAACATACATTAAGTCATCAACTATAGAGAGACCCTATTAGACACAAGGTTTATTATTATTAGTAGTAGTAGTAGTAGTAGCATTTGTATCCCACATTTTCCCACCAATTTGCAGGCTCAATGTGGCTTACATTTGCCGTAATGGCGGTTGCCATTTCCGGTTAGCAGAATTACAAATGGTGTTACATTAAGGTGCATGCATACATGGTAACATACATGGTACATAGTATATATGGAACTAATCATGGGAGAGAGAGAGAGAGAGAGAGAGAGAGAGAGAGATACCATGTGCATACATGCATAGTAAAGAAGGATACATTAAGGTGTTGTATGAAGGTTGCGTTGGTTGTAACATACATTTGGTCATCGACTGTAGAGAGACCCTATTCGACATAGGTTTAATTAAGGTGGTAGTGCTTGATCATTACTAGCAAGAAGGCTTATCAGTTCTTGTGATGAGATTTCAGTTTAGCATAGATCGTGTATAGCGTTATTATTCAAAGGTGGGGGGACGCTGCCAGGGTCCACTGTATCAGTAGCAGGAGGTGGAAGTGGAGAGTAGAATGGAAATGGCACAGATGGGAGTCCTCGCCGCTCCGATCTCTGTTCCCCGCAACACCGCGCTCCATCTGGGTCGTCGGGCAGTGCTTCCGCCGGTCGTCTCGCCTGCGCTGGGTCGTGTGGGGATCAGGTGTTCGGCTCTCCTTGGGACAAGCTGTTAGATCCCTGGTCTCGCCATGTGCAGTGGGCCGCAAGCACACCTTTGTAGCGAGGTCGCAGACCTCACAGTGAGGCCGAGCCACCCGGGCCTGGAGCAGTCCCTCGGTCTCTGTTGGTGTGGGGGCGTTGCTCACGCCGGCACACTGTACCAACCTCGCGGGATGTAGCAGCCGGGAGCCTGACCTCAGCCGCTCTTGGGGTCCAATCTGTTCAGGGAATCTCTGGTCAATTTGCGGTAGCTCCTGCCGTAAGGGGCTGCGCTCGTACCGGCTCATTGCACTAACCAAGTGGGCCACAGCAGCCGGGAGCTTGGTTCCAGCTGTTTTCGGGTCCGGTCGGTCTAGGGTCGATCCAGGGACTCTCCTGGTCAGCTCACGGGGACGGACGCCAACAGTCGCGGTTCCTTCTGCGAGTGGAGAGGATGGGGACGCAAATCGGCTCAGTTCTTCGGCCAAGTCCAGGAAAGGTTCGGGGAGGTCAAGGTTTGACCTCTTACCTGGTCGCCATCTTGTATAGTTTAAGGTGGTAGTGCTTGATCATTAATAGTAGAGAGGTTATACAGCTGCAAAATTTTGCCACTATTTATCTCACTATATTTCTTTTCTTTGTTTAAGGTGGAACCCAGGGGAAGGTAGTCATGTAATAGCTAAATCACAGGACTATCCAAACATCAAAAACTAATTTAAAAATAGTCACAACCTTTCATGAAAGAAAAGGTGTAAATTATGACAATCTTTTTATTTATTTATTTATTTAAAACATTTGTAGCCCACTCTATCCTACTAATCTAGGTGGGTTACAGAAACCACAGATTCAAATCTGAGAGCTTTCATAGCTTGCAAAAATCCTGTGCTATTAAGAATTGAGACCAAACGTCAATAGGGACACTGAAGTCACCTAAGATGATATATTTGGAAATATCTAGATTCAGATGCCTCTACGAGTAACAATAGATCAATTACAAAAAAAAAAAAATTCCTCCCAGGCAAAATGAAATCAGTAGTACCTCACAACCTGTTATCATGACACCTTTCATCCTATATAATAATTTGTACCTCCATCGTTCCATGGCTGGCTGGGTTTGTAACATCTCCTGGCATCAGCCAGCTTCCAGCATTCCATTCCCCCTCACTGTCCCGCCCTCGAGTCAAGACGTAATGATGTCATTATATATATATATATATATATATATATGCAAATGAATATGCTAATATGGAGGAAGGAAGGAAGGAAGGGAGAAAGAGCTGGCTTTTTTTGGGAATAACCATAATGAATATGTATGTGATCATACATATTCATTATGGGTATTCCCAAAAAAAGCCAGCTCTTTCTCCCTTCCTTCCTTCCTTCCTTCCTCCTTACCCAGCACTCCCTCTTCCTCTCCAGTAGTATTTCCCCACCCCCTTTTCCATACCATGCCAGTTTAGACCTCAGAAATGCATAAGCTCTATATGTAGATCCTTCAAGAGGTAGTGTGTCATGATTTAGGCTCTAAAACCCTTTCTGATGTTTTAGTGCCACCTCAGTAAGGCCAACACAAAATCTCTCCACTGCAAAACACTATACACAAACTTGTGCAAAAACACACTCATAACCTCACCAAACCATAACAGCACTAATTCCAAGGACAGGATAAGCTACAACCTTATGCGTGGAAAAGCAGCACTGTAATTACACCGGGCTCTAAAACACCAGTACACAACCTAGTGAAACAAAAAAAAACAAACAAAAGGGCTGTAAATACTACACGCTAGCAGAATACTGCACCTTGATCACACATGAAAAACACATGACACAACAGATATGACACAAGGAACTAGAAATAAAAAAAATATGAAGGCAAAATACTGAACAGGAAAGTTACCTCAAGAAGTCAGACCCAGCATGCAGCAATACTAGAAAAATTGAAACTTACATGCAAAATATCACAGATGCACATTTCCAAAAGCTGGCATATTCCAATTAATAAATTCTGAATAAAATACTTTTTCTACCTTTGTTGTCTGAACATTTAGTTTTTCTATTCGCTTTGGTCCCAGTGTCTTTTGTTTTATGCAGTGTCTTCTTTCAATTTGAAATTTTTTCACTCACCAGGTCCACCATCCTCCTGTGTCCTTATGCATCCTGTCTACCATCTGTAGCCCTGTCCCTATCCTTCCTCCAGTTTCAGTATCTGCCCTCAAAGTGTTCTGATCCAGCCCTTAAATTCAGCAGTTTACCCGCCATCCATATCCAGCATTTCTCCTCACTTCCCTCCCCACCATCCATGTGCATCTACTTCCTCTGTCTTCCCTCCCCTCCATCCATGTCCAGCATTTCTACTACTACTACTACTTAACATTTCTAAAGCGCTACTAGGGTTACGCAGCGCTGTACAGTTTAACATAGAAGGACAGTCCCTGCTCAAGGAGCTTACAATCTAAAGAACAAATGTACAGTCAGTCAAATTGGGGCAGTCTAGATTTCCTGAATAGGTATAAAGGTTAGGTGCCGAACATAGGCGTAGACTGGGGGGGGCGAGGGGGGGCAGTGCCCCCCCAAATGACGCGAGGCGCTGCCGCGCCATTAGTTAAAAAAAAAAAAAAAAAGTTAAAAAAAAAAAAAACACATGCAGGCACGCGCTCCTCTCCGTCCGATTGGCTTCCCTGCCCTCTCTATCTGCGTCCCGCCTTCCTCTGACGTCATTTCCTTTCGGGCGGGACGCAGAAAGAGAGGGCAGGGAAGCCAAGCGGACGGAGAGGAGCGTCTCCGTCTACTCCTCTCTCTTCCTCCCTCCCTCCCTCTGGCGCAGGCAGCAGTCTTTTCCAGAGTTCCTGGCAGCGGTAGCGTTGTACACGCTGCCTTTGGCTCTGCCCCGAAGCCTTCTCTTCAAGTTCCTGTTCCCGCATAGGTGGGAACAGGAACTTGAAGAGAAGGCTTCCGGGGCAGACCGAAGGCAGCGTGTATATCGCTACAGCTGCCAGGAACGCTGGAAAAGACTGCTGCCTGCGCCGGAGGGAGGGAGGGAGGAAGAGAGGGGGTAAACGGAGTCACCATCTTGGACCTCGCGCGGGGGGGGGAGGGGTGGGGAGCAGAGGGAAGATGGATAGTACTGGGAGGGGTGGGGAGCAGAGGGAAGGAGCAGGAGATGGATGGGACTGGGAGGGTGGGAAGCAGTGGGAAGGAGCAGGAGATGGATGGGACTGGGAGGGTGGGAAGGAGCAGGAGATGGATGGGACTGGGAGGGTGGGAAGCAGTGGGAAGGAGCAGGAGATGGATGGGACTGGGAGGGGTGGGAAGGAGCAAGAGATGGATGGGACTGGGAGGGGTGGGTGGGGAGCAGAGGGAAGGACCAGGAATTGGATTGGACTGGGAAAGGAGGTGAGCAGAGGGAAGGAGCAGGAGATGGATGGGACGGGGAGGGGTGGGGAGCAGCGGGAAGGAGCAAGAGATGGTTGGGACTGGGAGGGGTGGGGAGCAGAGGGAAGGAGCAAGAGATGGATGGGACTGCGAGGGGTGGGGAGCAGAGGGATGGACCAGGAGATGGATGGGATTTGGAGAGGTCAGGCACAGCAGAGGGAAGGAGCAAGAGATGGATGGGACGGAGGGATGGTGAGCAGAGGGAAGGAACAGAAGATGGATGGGACTGGGAGGGGTGGGGAGCAGAGGGAAGGAGCAAGAGATGGATGGGACTGGGAGGGTGGGGAGCAGAGGGAAGCCTACTGGAAAGAAGACACTGCATAAAACAGAAGACACTGGGATCAAAGCGAATAGAAAAACTACATGATCAGACAACAAAGGTAAATAAAAGTTTATTTTATTCATAATTTATTAATTGAAATGTCAGCTTTTTGAAATGTGCATCTGTGATATTTTGCCTGTAAATTTCATTTCCTTCCTCCATATTAGCATATTCATTTGCATATGTATATATGCAAATGATATGCTAATATGCTCCGCCCATTTTTTTGCCCCCCCAAATGAAACAGTCAAACTACGCCTATGGTGCCGAAGGCAACATTGAAGAGGTAGGCTTTGAGCAAGGATTTGAAGATGTGTATCTCCTTTCTTTGTCTTTCCTTCCCTACATCCTTGTCCAACATTTCTCCTCTCTTCCCTGCCCTCCACTCCATCCATGTCCAGCATTTCTCCTCTCTTCCCTCCCCTCCATCCATGTGCATCTCCTTCCTGACGTCCCTCCTCTCCATCCATCCATTTCCAGCAACTCTCCTTTCTTCCCTGCCCTCTCCTCCATCCACCCATATCCAGTAAATTTGCTCTCTCCCCTGCCCCCTCCATTCATCCATCCATCCATGTCCAGCAATTCTCCTCTCTCCCCTGCCCTCCCCTCCATCCATCCATGTCCAGCAACTCTCCATTCTCCCCTGCCCTCTCCTTCCTTCATCCATCCATATCCATCAAATTTGCTCTCTCCCCTGCCCCTTCCATTCATCCATCCATGTCCAGCAATTGTCCTCTCTCCTCTGCCCTCTCCTCCATCCATCGATATCTAGCAAATTTCCTCTCCCCTGCCCTCTCCTCCTCTCCTCGTCCAGCAATTCTCCTCTCCCCTGCCCTCCCCTCCTCTCCACATCCAGCGATCTCTTCTCTCTCCCCTGCCTACACCTCCTCTCCATACCAGCAATATCTTCTCTCTCCCTCTCCCCTCCCCCATCCATGTCCAGTGATTCTCCCTGCCCTCCCTCAGCTCCCTGACATCCTTCCTCTCCATTCCTTCCTCCCCCCCCCATGTGTGTTTAAACCTTTTCCTTGCAGTGACAGCAGTGAAGCACACAACACAATGAGCTCGCCTCCAGCCTTTCCCTTCCCTCACACAGTGTCTCGCCCTCACGGAAACAGGAAATACATCATCGCAAGAAGGTGGGACACTGAGTGAGGGAAGGGAAAGGCTGGAGGCGAGCCTGCTGTGTAGTGTGCTTCACTGCCATTGCTGCAAGGAAAATAAAAGGTTTAAATGCATGCAAGGGGGGGGCAGGAAGGAAGGACGAAGAGGAAGCCTGTCCGTGAGCTGAGGGTGGGAAAAGCAGCCTGCAGCCGCAGCGTTGTGCCAGCCCTGCACTTGGGAGGGGGGGCAATGCCCCCCTCGTCCTCCCAAACTATGCCCATGATGGTCCCTGTTCTCAAATCATTCAGGAAGTGACAATAAAGATCTGTTTTAGCAAAATGGTGTTTAGTCAGTGGCATTGAAGACATTGTGGATGTGTCAAGGTTGATGGAGGGCACGTTGAACACAATTTATGAATAATTTAAGAAAAAAAGCATATTATTGTATTTTCAAAATGTCATACTTAATGTTTAAACAAGTATTTTGAACCTATGTAAGAGGTCTCATTTTTCTGAACACATTATCTATCTATATCTATATAGATATATATAAAGTCATTAAGAAAAGACATTAGAAGCTCATACATATGAAAAATCACCGGTAACTGATAATGTCCACTCATCTATAAACCAAATTTAATTGAGTGAAGATTTATATCAGATGCTGAGCATGTGATGTGATCCCTGTAAATGTCTATAATTTTTGCTCCAGCTGAGAACTTCATATTTGATAAATCTCCATAGATTAAGAAAAAAAAAGGATTGATCATAGTTCTGGATGCAAACCAGGATTTAGTACTAAAACCAAATTTGTAGACAAAGAAGATATTCCACTGAACTGCAACAAATACTCAATTTAGTGTGCACCTCATTACCTTATTTGGGGAGCCATAATTTCCAGATTATTAACCTAATCATTTAAAAAGAACTTTTCACAGCATTAATTTCATTTAAATTTAAGATGGCAACACTCAGTAGAAGAGAAGCTCTATTAGCTGCATAATGTGAGACAAATGGGAGCAGAGAAAAAAAAAGAGTGATGCTGTAACAAAAAATCTGAGGAAAGCAGACATTTCTATAGACAGTTAATACAAGGGTACATTTATAATTGTGACATGGGTAGATAATATATGCATACTTTTATCTGTGTGCAGTTCATCTAACTTTTAAAATGAAACCATTTATATACTTCTATTTTGAAATTTATCCCAGAGATTTTATGTACTTGCATAAAATCCTTCAGCTGCCCTCCACATACACTTCTGGGGTTACTATTCCAAGAGACACTTGTACTCCTCCAGAGCCAAAAACCTTCTCCTCCTCCGAGGGTAGATTACTTCCTAGCCTGCCCCCTCACCAATTGACATTTGGGAAAACTTCAGCTGTCCTTCATATATATTTCTGGGGTTACTATACATGCAAACACATGTTTTCTAAATTACAGGGTCATCTATGGAGAAGCCCCTGCCTATATGGACACTCTTATTAACCTGCCGCCCAGGAACTCCCGAAGGTCAGCTCGCTCGTACCTCAATCTCCACTACCCAGCTTTTAGTGGCCTCAAATATAAGACCATCTATACTTCCTCTTTCTCTTATCTCAGTACTCAATTGTGGAAAGGGCTGCCTCGAGAGGTCAAATTCACTCCAGATCACCCGACCTTCAAGAAGCGACTCAAGACCTTCCTTTTTGGCAGAGCATATGCTGTGAGCCCGTCTGGAACCACATCCTTCTGATCCACGACTTTCTCAGTGAAAAATTATCACCCCTCCTCTCTCCCTTTCCCTCCTCAGTTATTTCTCTTTCCCTCTTTCTCTCTTGTGACCTTGTATACTGTACTTTGTACTATTGGTTTGTTCTAATAACTATTGTACGCCACATTGAGCCTGCCCGTGGGTGGGAATATTGTGGGTTATAAATGCCATAAATAAATAAATAAATATTCAGTAGTGGTGTGCAGCGTTTTGCTGACTGCTGCTCCCGATATGCCTAGAAATTCAATGTTTGGCTATGCCTGAGCTCCAGGATTCAATTTATGGAGATAGTTAAGGGCCCCTTTTACCAAGCTGCAGTAAAAGCAGCCCTGCGGTAGTGTCAGAGCATGGATTTGCTGCTCGCTGAGTCCCCTTTTACTGTAGCAGGTAAAAGGCAAAAAAAATCAACTGGAGCGGATACCCCAGAGTATTGAAAGAACTCAAACATAAAATTGCTGATCTGCTGCTAGTGATCTGTAACCTGTTGTTAAAGTCGTCTGTGGTACCTGAGGACTGGAGGGTGGCCAATGTGACACTGATTTTTAAAAAATGTTCCAGGGGTGATCCGAGTAATTTCAGACCAGTAAGCCTGACTACAGTGGCGGGCAATATAGTGGAAACTATTATAAAAAATAAAATTATGGAACACGTAGACAAACATAGTTTAATGGGTCAGAGTCAGCATGGATTCAGCCATGGGAGGTCTTGTCTCACCAATTTGATTCATTTCTTTGAAGGCGTGAATAAACTTGTGGATAAAGGTGAGCTGGTTGATGTAGTGTATCTAGATTTTCAGAGAGCTTTTGACAAAGTTCCTTATGAGAGACTCCTGAGAAAATTAAATAGTCATAGCATAGGAGGCAAAGTTCTGTTGTGGATTTGGAACTGGTTATTGGACAGAAAACAGAGGGTAGGATTAAATAGCCATTTTTTCTCAATGGAGGAAGGTGAATAGTGAATTGCTGCAGGAATCTGTACTGGGACCAGTGCTATTTAAGATATTTAAAAATGATCTGAAAATCGGAATGACGAGTGAGGTGATTACATTTGTAGATGACACAAAACTATTCAAAGTTGTCAAAACACTTGCAGATTGTGAAGAATTGCAGGAAGACCTTAGGAAACTGGAAGACTGGGCATCCAAATGGCAGATGAAATTGAATGTACACTATAACCCTAAGTTTGCTCTGGATTTATAGTTTGCATCTGCTATTAAGTTGGATTGCAAAAGTAATTGAGATAAAAGGATTTGAACTGCCTGTTGCAGAATCTTCATTAAAGTTTGGTTATTTTACATAACACTCTGGACTGGAGTCTTTTCTTTGAGTGAGAGTGAAACCTATTTACTCCAGACTAGTAAAGGAAAGAGAACAGAGTAAAGAGAAATGAAGCCCCCAGTTCAAAATCCTATGGCCTTCCAGATTTTTATCCGTCCCCGGCCTGCGCCCAGCTCAATGTGTGTGATTAGAAAAGCTGCAGCTTTTGATGAGCATTGGAAGTTTCTTTGGTGGCCTTGGTCTTGGGTACCCCCTGACCCACGATGAGCTAGCTGGTGCCCGGACTGATGAGACCAGGATTACAACAACATTAACAGTCAGCTTGTGTAGCTGAATCTCCAGCCTTTTCGGATGCCCAGAAGCAAAGGAAGGCACTAGAGGCCATTAGAGCTGGACTAGCGTCTGAATTAGTGAGAACAGAATGCTTAGAGGGTCTAGCGTGGGAAACGAGCACACCAAAGATTAGCACAAATATATTGCTAATATAGTTAAATGGATGTTAATAAGGTCATTCCCTATTCCCTCCCAACGCTCAGAGGACAGCACACAAAACAAAGCTGCCCTTACCGCTGAAAAAATAATGCCAGATCAGGCATTAGGGTGTTTGAAGAGAGGATTTCTCAGGATTCTTTCTTTAAAATCTGCTGGTTTTTCTTTAATTTCAAAGTAGAAGGAAGCCCAAGCAAGCCCCTAAATGCCAGTAGTGAGAAAGAAATGTGCACGAGTCCAAGCAAACCCAAAAATGAAAGCACACATTGGCACCTGTTCCCTGAATTTAAATATAGGCCCTCCAAGTAAAAAATGAGTAAATTTTAAAAAAAATTGAAAAGCTTATATTTAAAGGCACAGAAAACGTATGCCAATGTGTGCTTCACATTCAGGTTTACCTGGCACATGCACACTGGATCTGGGCTTACAGCGAAACTCTTCTGCGCAAGCGCAAGCACATCCCCCCTCCTTGCTTTCGCTTTAACAGCAAGAATATGATTTGCATACCATTTTCTTTGAGCATTGGGAAGCTAATTTTCTGCACTGTTGGCTTACCGCTGGAGTTCTGAGCATTTGAGCATGAAAGGGTTGGTTAAGAACAGACTGTAATGGCAGTGAATCTTATTTCTAGTACATTTCAATAGTAAGTGCTTGTTTTTCCTTTTCCTTTGATTAACAGCATTAAAGAATAATTGGATTAAGAGTTTGAGTCTACCTGGTCATGTCAATACTGGTTCAACTCCATGTCAAAGCACTGTGTGTGAGACATTCTGCCCAGGACAGAAGATTTAGTAAAATGACTCCTTAGTTTAGGAGACACCCAGTAGAGAAGGAGGAGCCTGAGAGCAGGGCTAGAGCCTCTAAGACCCATCAAAAAGTGGGAGTGTCCTAGGAACCTCTCTTTCTACTCTGAAGGGCTAGAGGGCTAGGTAGCAGTTACCTTCCCCCAGCCTCTGAATCAGAGCTCACCATGGTTACAAGCAAGGAGGTTTTATGACAGGAGACGGCATGACATGAAAAAGTTGAAAAAATACATAAGGGGTAGCAAACTTTCAAAATATCTCAAAAAAGAGCATGCTGGGGCCCTTTTACTAAGCCACATAAGCATCTATGCATGCCCAATGGATGTCAAAATGGAGTTACCACCTGACTACTGCAAGGCTATTACGGTAATTTCTGAAAAATATTTTTTATTTTCGGGTACACGTAATGGACGCGCGCCGAGTGGCATTTGGCGCCTGTAGGTCATTACCGCCTGGTTACCGTGTGAGTCTTTACCGCTAGGTCAATGGCTGGTGGTAAGGTCTCAGACCCAAAATGGACGTGCGGCAATTTTCATTTTGCCGCATGTCCATTTTTGGCAAAAATAAAAAAGGCATTTTTTACAGGTGCGCTAAAAATGGATTGGCAAGTGGCCAAAACTCATACCTACATTACCACAAGCCATTTTTCAGTGCAGTTTTGTAAAAGGACCCGGCTGTTTGCTAACAGGAATGCTAACCCAGACTGTGGGGAGCTATGAAAAATCTCACAATTTAAACAAACGAGGCCTCAAAACTGATCAAATGTGTTAGTCTATCCCCAAATGGGTTCCCAGATATTATCATTGGCCCCACTATCTAAGTTATAACTAAAAAAAATAGAAAAATAGCCAAAACCCACACAGTCTGTTTCAGAGATGCCAAGTTACCCAGTTCCAGGCTGGAGACTTTTTGGCTAGTCCTGGTTTTGTACTTATAGCAGTGCGGGATTTGTAGTACCTTATCCTGTCCATTGAAATCAGTGCTGCAAGTTCCATAATGCATCAGGATGGGGTGGTCAGAAATCCATGATGGTCCCAAAATCTCCAGCCTTGAACTGGATAACTTGGCATCTCTGCTATTTTAGTCACCAAAAAGAACAAAAATATCAACATCAAAACTGCAAAGTTCCAGCACACACCACTGGTAGTTCTTGACATATAGTCCCACAAGTACTTAGCTTGACTGAAGCGGTATCTTTTCCCAGTATCAGCTCCTCTAATTGCTACTATTCAAGTGCTGCAGACATGAACAAATTCCATAGCATAAGCCATGGTCCTGCCGTGGGTGCAGGCACTCTGAAGCGGCAGACTTATTTTTGGAGCCACAGGAGGCTTGAATTTTGTAGGGGGAAGCTTTAAGAAAGGCCCCAACTCTGCCTGAGCCTTGGGGCTGAATTGTGGGAACTACTGCAGCTCCAAAAACAAGTCTGCTGCTCCAGAGCGCTCGCACCCGCACCACCAATAGTAGAGTGAGGTGCTTGATGAGATTACTGCAGCTCCTGCCAGTTCTGAGACTATATAATAGACTAGAGCGCTACCGTACCTCATAGGTTATAGTAGAAGAGTGGAGAGGGAGAGTAATTACTACTACTACTACTATTATTTAGCATTTCTATAGCGCTACAAGGCGTACGCAGCGCTGCACAAACATAGAAGAAACACAGTCCCTGCTCAAAGAGCTTACAATCTAATAGACAAAAAATAAAGTAAGCAAATCAATTAATGTGTACAGGAAGGAGGAGAGGAGGGTAGGTGGAGGCGAGTGGTTACAAGTGGTTACGAGTTAAAAGCAATTAGAGCAGAGACTCAGAGAGACGAGTGAGAGATTTGTGACGGAGTGTCAAGATGGAGTCAGAGTCATGCAGCATCCACGACATGGAGTGGAGGCAGTGCAAAGCATGCAGGGACTATACTGGAGCATAAGACAGAGTGAGAGGAGAGAGCGCATACATGGTGCACAGGTGAGGGAAGGGAGAGGGGAAAAGGCTACATAGGAAAGGGGAGGAAATGCACATGGATGGGATGGAAGGAAAGAGACAGAAGGGGGAAAGGATGCATATACATGGAATAGAAGGGAGAGGGAGGAAAGTTGCATCAGGGTTCGGTCCTCTTCACTACATGCCAGCCAGTATCTGGCATGTGGCAGAAAGTTTTTGCTGGTATTGCAATGTGATATCCGGGTACATCATGCTAATTTGATGAGTCATGCCTCATCATCAAAACACAAGCAGAACACAGCACCTTTTTCCAGTACATAGACTTTATTTGATGTTGGCTGTCACTCAAAGAACATCAACCACACTGTCAAGACAGCAGAGCAGAAGTTGGCGGCACAAGTTGCATGCCATTCCAGTTTTGTAATACTTGATCACCTAGACAAGGTTGCCAAGGACATTGCAGGCAAAGATATAGCTCTACTGCGAACGAAATACTTGTATACTCAAGCAGTCCATGAAGAATTAATCTCAGACCTGGATGAAAAGGAGACGTCATACTCATTTATTATTGACGAAAGCACAGATATTGGCCTAGAGAAGCAGCTCTCTGTGATGGTGCATTACTACAGTTTTTCCTTGAACTGTATTACCACCACATTTCTAGGAATAATATTGCTTCAGTCTGGTACAGCGAATGGAATATTCAGTGCCATTACCAAGTTTCTTGTTGCAAATCATCTTGCAATAGACAAATACTTAGGCTTAGCAACTGATGGCTCTAGCACCATGTGTGGCAAAAATGATTCAGTTATATCCAGGTTTCATGACCTGTGCCCTAACATCGTACACATAAAGTGTATTTGTCATTCAATTAAACTAAGTTCTTCATATGCGCTGATGGTGATGCCAAGGAACATTGAATTCATGGTTGCTGAGACCTATAACTGGTTCTGCCATTGCACTGTTTGCCAGCAGAAATACAAATTTATTTATTTGGTACATTTGTATCCCACATTTTCCCACCTATTTGCAGGCTCAATGTGGCTTACATAGCACTGTAAATGGCGTTAGCCAATTCCGGTATGAACTAATACAAGTATGAACAATTACAAGGTGATATTGTGGTAGAAAGAGGTACATGTGTAGTAAATACAATTGGGGGAACATTAGAGAGGAAGAGGAAGAGTTAGGATATGTCCATTACGGTCTTTGGTTTCATTATGTTGCAGGTATCCAGGTTTATTGTGCTTTTCTGAACAGGTCTGTTTTTATGAATGCATTAATGTTGGAGAAGAACCACCTGCTGGCTGTCCATAGCCACTTGTGTTCAGCACATTCTTGAACAATATGATGGACTAAAGTTTCACTTCCAGATTGTCAAGGATGAGGCATCCAACTACACTGCTGAGCTGCTCTATCAGATATTTAGCACACCTGAAAACAAGTTGTGCTTGGTATTTTTAAGATGACAAAATAATAAAGCAGAACAGATGAAAACAGGCCAAAATAAGTTTATTAATGGTTAACAAACCAACAATGCCTGATGAAGGCTGTGTTTCGTCCACACTTAGGCTGCGTCAGTAGCAAACAATGCTGAAAACTAGACACATGCTAATGTGATGTACACAAAGAGATTCACCACCACAGTATAAGAGCACGAGCCACATGATAGCAGCATCAGTCAGACAGTGTCTGGACTGTTTTCGTTTGTTCTGCTCCATTTTTTTTTACCATTTTGGATTTTGCAGATAGACTACTCCGTTGTTTCCTTGGTATTTTTAAGTCTCTTACTACAGGAACTCAACCGAGTTAACAAGCTATTTGAGTCTGATAAAGCAAGCCCTGTCCAGCTGCTCACTGAACTGGTAACATTGTAACACAACATACAGCGGCGGGTTGTGAGGCTAATCACATTCACATCAAGGGGAGCAGCTTTGGCATACAATTTGGAAAATAGGTCTAGCCATCTACCATTGGCAGCTACTAACTTTGGGATTGAATTCTTGTTGTTGCGTGAGGCTTGAATTGAACGAACATCAGCAGAACAAATAAAAGAGTGCTGTAGGGATTACCTATTTGAATTTCTAAAGGAAATTCATCAGAGGCTACTGGCAAAGGTACTGCAGCTAGAATCTCTGGCAGATCTTTCTCCATCTGTTATCCTTGGAGCCCAGAAATCTCAACTGTCAAAGTTAACATTTTACCTCTGTATAAGGGGAATCTTGGAGATCTGAAATATCTTGGCGATCTGGAGGACAGTGGATGTGAATCAGCACATTGTTGTATCCAAGGTTCACTGACAGCGATGTTGAGAAGTTTTGGATGACTGTGGTAAATCACATGGATGCTTCAGGAGATAATGATTTCCTTCAGCTGGGGCATTTTGCACTATGCATGTTGGATTTACCTTTTGAGCAATGCAGCCATTGAAATAATTTTTTCTCAGATGAATCTTATTGTGACCTCACCTCTAGGAACGATTGTTACCCTACAATAGCCTAAAGAATAACTCTCATAAAATAAGCAGAGGTGAAATACAATTATTTAAACTAACCTCGCCATTCTATATAGAAGGGGAAATGTAATCTTTTTTTTATTATTGTTGAACTCAGGATAACAAATGATATTGATATATGGAAATCAATAAATGATTCTTTTTATTTATATTACATATCTATTTTTCTTTAAGCACATTAACTAAAATGATTATTTTCTCTTTACCAGAACATCAACTTTCCATTTTACAGAATTTCTTCAACATCTCATCAGATAAGTATAATTTATGTATACTAAGCAAACTTCAACTAAAATAATTTTAGTATGTTTACAATTCAACAGTATTTGAAGTCAAAGATTATGATCCTTTGTGTGTGGTTTTTTTTCAGGTGATTCACCACGGAGAAGGTAAATATAATATTAAGGTTCTAAAACCCTTTTCTCTAAAATCTCAGTCCTTTTCTTTTTCTCTGCGTGAACTTAGCTGAACTTCAAACTTTCTTGTTATCGTCAGCTCTTCTCCTTTCTTGAATCATTGGGTATCTTATGTAGAACATCAACAGGAACCGGAAGCCAGGTCCAGAATACCTATTACTCTAGACTTTAAAAATTAACAAAGGGAAATACCTAGACCCTAACTAATTTATTTGTTCCAAGAGTTTAGTATAACATCACTTTAAACTGTTCCCTATCTAGCTGCCCCAGTGAAACAAAACATAATTAGGTAACCCTGTGCTAGCCCTCCCAGAAGTATAATTTCCCAAAAGGATTATAATTTGTCTCAGTATAATTTTTTCCCTTAACATAGAATTACTGAGACTCCTCTTTAAGTCCAGAGCATTTCAGTTATTCTCAAAAGGAACAGCACACCACTGCTTCAAAATACAGTGTATTTTTGATTTTTTTCCCAAATGGCTTATCTTAAAAGTGTGGCGGAGACAATATAATTAATATGTTCTCCCAAGGCTATTTTTAAATACTGGTGTTGTAAAGATACACCACATTTCGCATGAGCTAAAAATTCTTAGTGTTACAATTTTTTGGCAGAATAAATCATACCAGCTTTCCAAATTACCATTTATTTTAGTTGAAACATCAAAGTATTTTTATATTTAGACAAGAGCCGTTTTATCCAGTTTCAATCACGCTATCTAAAGCCTTTTAAAAAATGCGAAAGACACTTCAAATTAGGTAATTTTACACAGTCACATTTCAGATCACACAGTCAATCCTCAAAATCTCTTTTATCCATTTTAAAACGGAATCCCTCACACAGCTGCTCAGAGACCATTAACATCAGTCCTTCCAGCACTTAACCTACCTCCCAACTGACAAACATACCGTTTAGAATCCTCTGACATCACTTTCTGAGCTCAAACTCTAGCCACGAGCCTCCAACACAATAAACCCTCTGAACCCAACACAATATCATTTTTAAATCATAATAACATTTGGAAAGCACCCATATTTAAACAGTTTTTTTTAATAATATAAATGTCTGTACCTTTTTTTCCTTAAAGCCCGAAAATCTTCTTTTAAATCTTGGCACGAGCCTCCTGCCCTGCTCAGTCATGAGCCAGCATCTGGCTCATGCATTCCCCTCTGCACCCGGCCCTCTCTTCAGTGCGTGCAGTGCTAACTTTGAAACCAGGCCCCTTATTAAAATAAAATAAAAACACTGGGAGAGTGCACCGGAGCACTTCTCCCAGTCCCTCTTGTCCCACGCCGGTTCTCCTTTCTCTTCAGAACCGGCTCTACTCATTTAAAATGAGCCGGATCCTTTAAGCAGATGGAATCCCCGGCCCTTGCATCCAAAACGTGGCTCTGACATCATCACGCAGACGTCAGATGCCGACGCAGGGCCAATCAGGTTCCCTGGGCGTTCCCAGGCTTCCCCTCTTCATCTCCGCAACAGCTGACGCCGCCGAAGTTGCCGACGCTCCCACACTTCTCCCCGAATTGCCGCTTCAGCCCCGCACCAGCAAGGAAAAGTGCCCCTGCAAAATGGTCACCCACACTGCAGTCCACCCATCAAAAAACATGCCGCTACAACAAATGCGGCTGAAACCCTCCAGAACCGCCGACGCCGATCATGCAGTGGCAATCGCCACCCCACTCCCGGAGCTCAATAGCAGCGCCCCAGGTAATTTTATTTAACCCTTAGGGGTTACATTATCAAGACAAAACTGGATGCGACAAGGTTCTCTGGAAGCCTTGTTGCATATTTGCAGCTATATGAGACTCAAAGGCATATGCTGCAATGAGTTTACTCCAACAGCTGTGATGCAGAGTAAATTCAACATAGATATGCATGCAAGTGTGAGCTATGAGGATGACTCTATACACAAGGAGTATTTTGCAGATTGCTGACAGATGCCAGGATTCTATCATGATCTGAAAAGTGACAGTTTTCTATATAGTTATTTGTTACTGTTTGCACACTGCCTAAGCGTTCCTGTTTTGTCTTGTCTCAGTGTTCCTGTTCCAGCCCTGCCTCGGCATTCTTACTCTACTCCAGGCCCTGGTCTACCAGCCAGGCCTACCCCCTAGGGCTCTTTTCAGAGCTACCCCAGGCCCTGGTCCACCAATCAGGCCTGTACCCAAGGGCTCTTTTCAGAGCCATCACAGGCCCTGGTGTGAAAACAAATAATTCAGTTATATCAAGGTTTCATGAAGTCTTCCTGTTCTTGGCCTGCCTCATCACGTTCCTGTTCCTGGCCTGTCTAGGGTTACCATACATCTGGTTTTACCCAGACATGTCCTCTTTTTGAGGACATGGCTGGGCATCTGGGCGGGTTTTGTGGACGGTTAGGCGGGCCCCAGGATGTCCTATCCTGCCTTACCCTCCTTTACCTTAGTGTGGTGCCCTGGTGTTCTAGTGACCTCTTCGGGTCAGGAAAGAGTCCCCTCTTTCCTGCCCAGTGTGTCTGCAGACTATCTTGCTCCCCCACTTCAAAATGGCTGCCGAGATTTCAAGCGACAGTCTCGTGAGACTTCTGCAGAAGTCTTGCAAGGTCACTGCTTGAACTCTTGTGAGCCATTTTGAATCAGCGCCGGGAGCAAGAGAGGTTTAAAGCCGCACCAAACAGAAAGAGGGGGCTTTTTCCTGCCCTGAAGAGTCCACTAGACCATCAGGGCACTACAATAAGGTACAGGAGGAGAGGGGAGGGATAATGAATAGAGTCATATGGGTGGAGGGAGGCTTGAAAGTTGGGGAGGGGATGTACATGGGGGAAAGAGAGGGAATCTGGCTTTCTTTGAGGGGTCAAAGTGACAGGGGGCAGGTGGGGTGTGATGGGTGGGGTGGGGATGTGACAGGGCAGGGTGTGACAGAGGATGGGGCAGGGTGTGACTGGGGGCAGGGCATATGTCCTCTTTTTCCTAAGGACAAATGTGGTAAACCTAGTCATGCCTCAGTGTTTCTGCTCTACCCCAGGCCCTGGTCTGCCAGTCCTGCCCCCTAGGGCTCTTTTCAGAGCCACTGCAGGCTCTGTTGTGGAAAAAAATATTTGAGTGATATCAAGGTTTCATGAAGTGTTCCTGTTCTTGGCCTGCCTCAGCATGTTCCTGTTCCTGGCTTGCCTCAGTATGTACCTGTTCCTATGCTTGATGGACCTTCAATCTGTCCAAGTATGGCAATACTTTGCATCAGCACGTACCTGTTCTTGGCTTGCCTCAGTGTTCCTGCTCTACCCCAGGCCCTGGTCTGCCGGTTCCTGGCCTGCCTCAGCATGTTCTTGTTCCTGGCCTGTATCTACTGTAACAAGGGGTTAAGGATAAGAAGGGAAAGGAAAAAAAAATAATAAAAATTAAAACTTACCTGGGGAATCATCTTGGGGCGCACGGGCCATTGGATGGGTTTTCCGGGGTGGTTAGGGTGAAGAGACGTCTGCTGGGGTGATTTGGGGTCAGTGAGGGCCAGGGGAAGAGGAGCGAGGAAAGGAAGATGCTGCCTGGGGTAGCGTTACGTTTTTTTGGGCCGGTGTGGGGGCTGGAAGCGCTTCAGGGAGGCAGCGCTGAAGTTTTGGCTCCCGGGGACGATTGGGCGCATCCCCGGGACGTGAGGAGGTGCTCGGGGCCAGTTGGGAGGGGAGAGACGCTCTGGGAGTGGGTAAGGCAAGTTTTTGGGCCCGGGAGCGATGGAGCACGTTCCCGGGCCTGAAATGAGAAATGGGGCCAAGGAGGAGCGCTGTCGGAGGCGCTCCCAATGGAGTTCAGCCTCGTTTGGGCGGTGGACAGCGTCGGGGAGGCCGGAGGAGCGCTGCAGGAGGCAGCGCGGAAGTTTTCCGATCTCCCGGGACACGTGGGTAGTGCTGGGGGGAAGCGCCGGAGTTGTTTTTTTAAAAGAAGATGGCCGGAAAGAAGAGGACGTCGGCGCGAGTGTGCATGAGGCGTCGCACCTCATGCACATATCGGGATTGCGCGTTTTTCCGTTTAGGCCGAAGCCGGGGCATAAATTTTGGGCCGGTTTCGGTTGTTTTTTTATTTTAACTCCGTTTCGGCCCCAGGACGTCGAGGACCGGAACCAGGGGAAGTTTACACGTGTGGGGAAAATCTACATTCAGGTAAGGGGGTTTTTAACCCGAAATTTTAATTTATTGATTTTTAAATTGTACAAATAGGGTTTTTGATTTTTAAAAAATCAGGGATTTGTTTAATTTAAATTTGGTTTTCACTTTCGGGTTCAGGGGATTTTTCCTGATTTTTCCAGTGGGTTACATTTTAAATTTTAATATTTTAAGGGGGTCTTTTGGGAGGGGTCTGGTTTTAAGGGGTTAATTAAGGGTTAATTTTTTTAATTCGATAGGGTAGGTCCGGGAGGGGAGTTGGAAATTTTTGGGATGGTTTTTGGTCGGATTTAGGGATTTTGGAGGGATTTAGAACAATTTATTTGAGGGCGGACATTGGAATTTGGGATTTTTAAAATTGAAAAACAGGGATGGATAGAGAATGGGGGATTTAATTTTTGGGCCAAATTTTAAGGGTTTTGGTTAAACTGTAGGGGGGCTAGGATTTTTGGAAATATTTTTCCATTGAATTCTATGGGGTTTTTCTATTCAAAATGGTGCTGGAGCAGTGCTGGTCAACATTCCGCAGGTCAGCTTGGCCAGTTTACAATTTTAAAAAGGGATGGTGATTGGCTGAGCTGACTTCGGAATGGCAAGCCAGTGCTGGTCTCCTTGGCAACGGTGGTTGGGCAGTTGGTCAGAATGTGTTTGGGAGTCAAGGTGAGAGGAGGTGTGGTGTGAGTTGGGAGTGTGTGAGAGTGGTTTCAGGGAAAAAAAAAAGGTAGAGGTCTGAGGAAATATTGGGAAAGTGTTGGAAATTAGGATATTGGTTAGAGTATAGGCTGTTTGGTATAGTTAATATTAATTTTTATTGGGATTTGGGAAATTTGGGGTATTTTTAAAAGGGGGGGGATTTGGAATAGTGAATAAAGTGTATGGGAAGTTGGGGTATAGTGAAGAGTCTGAATTAATATTAGAATCTGGGTGAGTTAATTGATTTTAAGGGTTAAGTTAATAGATAGGGGATAGGTATAGGGGTATAGAATGGAATGTTAAGATTATAAGTAAGAGTATGGGAGTGGAATGAGAGGCAAGGGTGAATAAAGACTGCCAAACATATTTAATAGGGAAGTTAGATAAAATAAAAGTTTAATTAGAGAGTGTAAGTCTGTAGGATAGGGAATTGTTTAATTATTTTGATTTTATTAGTTAGACGGCCACAGTATAAAACTGTTACTGACACTAGGTATCCTGGTACCTGGTTAGCGAAGGGAGGGTCTTGCTTCCATTTATTTTATTAAAGAGTGAGGTTTAGGAGGAAGAGCCGTCACCTGCCAAGAATTCTGGAACAGCTGACACTACAATTACAAGGGCCCCAACGCAAGAAAGGTTTACCGGCGCACCGGAGAAAGAGGAACAGCCTACAGCTAAGTGACTGTATAGGGAATTCTGGGACTGGGGGTACAGGGAGAACGGTGGGGTCGGGTAACCTGAAAAAGAAGAGAGAACAAACCAAACAAAATACTTACCTGTACCTGGAAAAGTTGGGTGTAGAAGTCCTCTGTAAAACATAAAAGTGAACACAAAGAATCACATTCTAGAAAAACACCTTTTAAGGGAATACTTAAAAATATTAAGAAAGGTTAAGGAAATAAAGAGGAAAAGAAAATAAAGAACTTATCTGATATATAATCTGGTGCAGTGCTGAAATTCAATCTGTAAGAAAAAGAAAAGGAATGTATGATAAATTTGGGGGTTTAAGAAATATTTATTGTTTTTATTGAACTGTGATTACTGTTATATTGAAAAGTTTTAAATAAATGTTATTTAATTACATGAGAAAACATCTGATTGCTATCTGATTTTGGGAGTTTGGGCAGGAAAGATCCTAAAATTTTAGTTTATTTTCCTCTCCTGGTCTTAGAGACTAGGAGACGAGGTTAGTGATTGTACCCACCCTCTGACCTTGGTGATTGGGGTTTCAACTAAGCTGTCACGACTACAATCATCCAGCTGTTGAGACCCCTTTACTTATTACAGCATACCCAAGGTTGAGGGGGTGTGGAACACTACCACTTCAGGATGTTTACAAGATTAGTGGTAGATAGTTCTTTTCTGAGGCTTATCCACATATCACTGAATGTACCTAAAAAGTAAAATGAGCAGAATAATGTCAGACCATTCTGAAAGATGTAGGTAGTAACATGCTGTTGCAATAATTCAGTATAAGAGTTTTCAGGTTTGGTGTGAGAACATCTTGGCTGCTTTTTGTGTAGGTTTATCCATGTCATAGACCTGTACAGTAGTATCTTGAGTATAGAAGAACCCCACCACCACCACTACCTTCCACACCTCATATAGCTACTTCTGATGTCAAAATTGTTGAGCTGCTTTTTGTCATGAGTTGGGCTGAAAAAGTTTTCATCGTCTGGCAACTCAGCCACAACAGAAACAGAAATCTTCAAGAGTAGGGAAGTAGAAGCTCAGATTATCTGAAGGATTCAGGTTGAGTTCTCAGAACAGCTTGTGTGTTTACTCTTCTATATGATGTAATAAAGGAGAGGTGATCTAGTTGGGTGTTTTAATTCCGGGGGGAACAAGATTATAAAGAGAATCCTATAGCTGTTATGAAGGTTGAAAGAAAGTGAGGCTTAATAAAATAGCCTTGGGCACAGGAGTGCTGGTTGCCTGTATGTCAGAAAATCCGGTCTGGAGTTGGATTCGGCTAACCAGGGGAAGGCAGTTTTTAAAGGCTGGCGCTAAGACATTCAGTAGGGGCTGAGCAATATAAAGAAAAATCCTTAGGTAGCAGATTAATATCAACCTAAAGAAAATTATATTTTAAGAATATTAAGAATATATAAGAATGTATTTATTAGAAAAGGTGTTTAGCAATGTATCCTGCTTTAAAGAATCTCTGCTAGACAGAAAACCTGGCCTAGAGTATGATTTATATTATGTCTGCAGGAAGGACTCAGAGTCTGATTACTGCTGACCTCATGAAATAGAATATTTATGCTTAGAATTAGAAGCCTGCTGGGCTGAGTAAATGTAGCCATTTGATGAAGAATATTTATATATGAAGCCTTATTCTTGGGACTCATTAAAGAATCTGCACGTTCAAGATAAGGCTTTAGCATTTTGTCTCTCAGTGAAGTGCCCAAAATATGATATAGCAGCCCCAGGAAAGTGGGAAATATTGTCCCTATGTCCAGATAGGGTACCCTGGCAGTAGAATGGTGACAATACTCTGATGCTTATTGTCAAGTAAAATCACCAACAAAGACACTATTTGTCAGAACATGGAATTTTCTATATAAAGATGCATTGCAAGTGTCAACATGATAAACATACAATTTTATTCAGCAAACTTTAAACATTTTCTCATTATAAAACAGGAGTGAGTCCTAAAAATGAATATCACCCTTTCGCACGTCTAAAGAAATGAGCGATTGATGTCAGCATTGGACCTCAAGACTGTTCTCATGTGTTGGTCCAGGGTAGATATTCACAGCTTGTGTTCACCTAATTGGCACTAACAATGGGTTCTGGATGTTAATGAGATGCTCCTTTCAGCACTCCCACACAATGGAACCAAAATCGGCATCATTTTCCCATACAACTGAATTTACTCTACTTGTAAAAGCATTTGCTTTCATCTTGGCAGAAACATCACAGGTTTTATTCACAGCTCATTGAGAACAAAAAAGGCCAATTACAAATGGGAATCAAACTTAGCAATAAAATCTCAACTTGTAGGGAGATAGCAGGATCATGTGCTTTATCTTTATTATGGTAATATAAAAGCAATTTAATCTAATCACTCTGAATTACTGTGTATTTCCACAACAGTAAACAGAGAAGTGTGTATTAACTAATCCAGTACTTTTCTGCAGTTTATTCCTTGGATGGCTGCAGTACTGTGTAGTTATTATATTTATATTATCTGACACTTGTATTATTATTTTTTTTAATCACTTAGAAAACTATTGTTCTGGCACCTTAGACAGTAAGGAGGTCATATTATAAGGCTTGTGTGCTTGTTACACATGTAAATGACCAATTGTTATAAGTACCTATTATAGAAAGCCACTGTGCATAGTTTTCAATGAGCATACAGTGGGCATGTTTTGGACAAACTGGAAAAGTATGCTTGCATTTCCGATTTTAGAACAGCAATATGTTCATGCTTAAAATTTGGACATCAACATTTTTACACCGTAGCAGGGGGGTCAGCTGCTTATATGTATTTGAGCAATGCACTAGTGGTTGAGGAGGCAATTGTGTTTACCTCTGTACTGTTTAAAACCACCTCAAAATTCAAGAAATAAGTAGATCCAATTTGCTGTTTTGGAAAAATTTGTAAAAACTGGTACCTACATATGTAAGTGGTGAAATTAATTTACATGTGTAAGTGCTATCACCAGTGAAATTTAGTACACGGTAAGGTGCAGTCCATGCCCATTCCCCATCCATTACATGTTCATGTCCTGTACCGTAACAGGGCTTGCATTACTACATGAATTCGCTTATGCTATCATGCCAGCTCAATAACAGTTTTCAAAACCATAGTGGTTGCCGCATACTAATTCATATGTTAATAGCTTAGTGCATGTTAGCAAAAAGGGCCTCTAAACTGAAAATTCTCCTAAAGAGTAGTAGGTTACTTTACACTTTATACTTATATTTTATTTGTTATTTGCTAAACCACAAAAACTGGCAAGCAGAACTAAGCGGTGTACAGACTAAAAGTTAAAGTTAGAAAGGAACTATGAATTACTGGGAAGGAAAGGACAGGCTCAAACATTTTAGCTACACTACAAAGGTAAGACTAGAGGGATAGGGTGGAGAAAAGAATCACATCAAAAACTGATAGGGAGAGGGATAAGGATATATCTTACCTGTTTTATTTTGTGTTATGTAAATAATTCTACTGACCTATCTACCTAATTTCTTACACAGTAATATGTTAAATTAGACCATACCTCTTACTCTGTTTATGATTATACCTTTTGCAACATAGTGTAAGCTACATTGAGCCTGCAAATAGGTGGGAAAATGTGGGGTACAAGTGCAGCAAATAAATAAATAAGGGAGGGGGGCATTCATTTGTCTCTCCAGAGAGCACTGAAGGCCTGAACAGCCAGCCATGTTTTGATGGAAGATTTAAATCTAGACATGGATAATTTGCTCTGAATTTCAAGAGGCAAACTATTCCAGAGGGCAGGAGCAGTAATGGAGAAGGTGCACTGCCTGGTTTGTTTGTGTTGGGCAAGTCTGAGGCTGGGAAGGTATAGTTGGTGATTATTTAGAGAGTGTAAAGCACCAGCAGGAGTATAGGGGACTGTTAAAGTGGCAAAATAAGGAGGTGATCCAATATAAAGAGCTTTAAAGGTCAGAAGAATTTTATACTGAATATGGAAAGGGAGGGGGAGCCAATGGTAATGTTTGAACAGACATGACCAGACTTTTTTTCCAAGGCACGAGAGGTATAGTAGTATTTTCTAGTGATTGTAATTTTTTAAGAGTGGATTGAGGCAGACCAAAATAAATGATATTGCAATAATCAAGTTTGGAGATGAGAAGGAGCAGAATAAGTCCATGAAAAAAGATACAATCAAAGTCTGATGGACGTAGTTGCGCCAAAGTGAGAAAACCAGACTTAACTATAGTCAAAAAATAAAGTATAAAGGTTAGATGGGAGTCAAGAGTCACCTCGAGGTAGTGAAAAGATTCCACTGGAGTAATAGTAGAACCAAAGAGAGTAAGAGATTGGGTTGGTATAGTGGTGTGAGCTGTGAACCAGCATGCCACTGTTTTATCTGTATTTAGTACAAGATGATGTGATGCCAATGTGCAACAGAATCAAGACAGATCTGAAGAGAAATAAAGACAGGGTTATCAGGATCAGTATATTAGTAGAGGAGGATGTCATCTGCACAAATGCAAGTTGGTATTGCAAATTCCTGTACAATTATAGCAAGTGGACTGAGGAAGAGACTCCTGAATTTAGGCTTGAAATTTCATTTGCAGTGACTTAGGAACCTAAGGGGTTCTTTTACTAAAGTGCAGTAAGTTTTGCAGTTACTGCCCATTTAGTGCAATATGGATTGTGCAGTAACTGCAAAGCCTATCTGGTAAATGCAAAGGGTGTGTTCAGCATCTACCCTGTTTTTATTGCACAGGGCAAATGCTTACCACACTACATGGCACTGAATTACAGATAGCTTGGGTGCAACTGTGCTGACTGCCCCTGCATGTAATGTAGTGCAGAGCCAGCTTGAAACACATAAACAAAAGACCGTTGCAGTGCTGCTGTTTCATCCTTCAGCCTCCCTCCCCCTGTCACTTCAGAACCCCCTATAGCAGCTGATCCCTACCCGCACCCCAATCCAAAGATAAATTCCCCCAACACCCCCAAACAAGGCTCCAAGTCCTCCCAGCACCCCAATTCAAAGATAAGTTCCTCTTGACACTGCTGAACAAGACTCCAAGTCCCCTCCCCAACATTCTGATCCAGTGATACTGTAAGTCTCCCCCACCCCAACACCCCCACTTATCTTTGCATTGTGGTGTCTGGTGGTGAAACTTTAGATGTGCTGAGGAGATTGTCTTTGGATTGAAGTATCAGGGAGGACTTGGGGCCTTGTTTAGGGGTGTAAGGGAAACTTATCTTTGGATCACGGGTATAGGGTAGGGATTGGTTACTATAAGGGTGCTCTGTAGTGTGACAAAGGATCGGGGGAGGGAGACTGAAGAGCAGAACAGCACTACCATCACTCAAGTGCCAGCCAGGAGCGTAGCCACGGGTGGGCCTGGGTTTGGGTTCAGGCCCACCCAGCAGTGGAGCACCTTCGTCAGAGCGGCAGCGGAGGGAGCAGGCTGAGCTCCGATCCTGCATCTGCTTCCCAGACGCTGCCTACAGCCACCACGATCCTGCATCTACCTCCCTCTCTCTCAGCAGCAGCAGACCAGCGGTAGCGATTCATGCTGCCTCCTGCTTCTAACCCAGAAGCATCTCCTCTACCATGTCCCGCCCCCATTATTACAACTTCCTGTTTCTGCTGGGGCAGGACGCGAGCGCGCGGCAGAGGAGACGCTTCCGGGTTAGAACGAAGCAGGAGGCAGCATGAATCGCTACCGCTGGTCCGCTGCTGCTGAGACATAGGGAGATAGATGCAGGATCGTGGCGGCGATGCAGACAATGAAAGTGTTGCTGCCATGCCAGAGAAAATGCTGAGGTACACCTGCAGGGCTGCCAGGCCATGGGCAGGGGGATAATACTGGATCCGGGGTTGGAGAAAATGGAGAGAGACGCAGGACAAAGGGGGAGGGGTAGTTTTAGGAGGCCCACCCATCCTAACTGTGAGCCCACCCAAAATGATAGGTCTCGCTACGCCACTGGTGCCAGCATACTGCTCTACTGGATAGCCAGAAGCACAGCTGCAGTTACCTTCTCCTCTTGGGGTGGTGGTAAGTTTGGCTGCATTATCAGCATTTCTGACAGCTAATGCATGGTGGTAATGACCCATGCGCTAGCTGTCAGAGTCAGCCACTCCTTCTCCCACCCATGTACCTCCCAGATCTTGCCCTTTCCAGCTTGAGCAGCTAATGCAGTGATTGTATGACAGCAGTTGCTTTTTTAACACAGAAGACAGAAGTGTGGGTCTGTGCTACTGTCTACCGCATAGTATTCCCCACATTAGCTGCTTAACACAACTTAGGAAAAGGGCCCCTAAGTTAGATTCCTAGTACTGAAAATCAAGGCTATGAACATAAATGTTCTCCCTGTCCTAACTCCATCCTATATCTGGAAGTTAGGTACTTAAATCAGCCACCTGGAAAATTGACTAAGGCTGAATTACTAAAGTAGTAACTTATTTTTACTAGGCAACCTAAATTTAGGTTCCAAAAGAAAATTTGCATTTCATTTAGGTACTCAGCCATAGTCACTTTTCCAAGTGGACTACTTAAGAGGTACTTTCACTAAGCTGTAGTGGTGTTGGCATGCGGATTTGCCATGCACTGAGGTCCCCTTTTACTGCAGTGGATAAAAGGATGTTGTTGCTTTTTTAATTTAAATGGCCATGCGGTAAGGAAAGCACTTGCCACGTGGCCATTTTCTGGGGGAGCCCTTACTGCCTCCAGTTTGTTAAAAAGCCAAATATTGGCACTTATTAGCTCATTTTCAATTACATTGGAGCTCATTTTCAAAAGAGAAAAAGTCCAAAAAAGTGGCATTTGTATGTGTTTTTCACAAAAATGTCCAAATTGGTATTTTTGAAACCAATCTTTAGACATTTTTCTATGAATTCCATCAGAAGTGCATTGGGATCAGCAGACAAGTTAAGGGACCAACAGTGAAATGTGTACCAGGGAGCATTTATTTGAAGTCCACTGCAGTGCCCCCTAGGGTGCCCCATTGCTCTCCTAGGATGTCTGTGTGGCCAGTCTACTAAGAATGCTGGCTCCCCCTGCTGGCTCCTCCTCCTACATCCCAATGGCTTGATTTTGTGCATTTTTTACTTGGACTTTTTTTTTCCGAAAATGAACCAAAAAGATAAATGCACAGAGCACAAAAAACATCTAGCAAACAGTCATTAAAAAAAAGATAGATGTTTTTTTTCTGTTATGAAAATGGCTATATTCTCCACTTGAATTTTGAATGTTTTTTAGCAAAACGTCCAAAGTAGTACTTAGATGTCATATTGAAAATGTCCCTCAATTTGTGCACAATTTTTGGCCACTTTTATAGGATTAGGGAGATAGCACCTAAGTTCCAAAACATTATTTTAGCCCACTGGAGAGAATTACATACTACAAATCTGGTAACCAGGGTAGCTCTGAGTGTTGGTGTTGTTATTCAGCTGTTTTTAATAAATATGGTGGAGCAGTATGCTATTTTTATTTGCATTGACAAATATATTTATATTCATTTTTAACATTAAATACAGCATATAATCAATATGGCATTAACAACAATAGACATTTTCCAAATTACAAGGAGCATATAATCTAGAGTGATACTGACATAAGCATGGTCAGAAAGATCAGGCCAATATCAAATGAGTTTAGACAGTCAAATAAATCTTGTGGGTTTATACCAATAATAAATATGTAAATAGATATTATGAACGCGCAAATAAAAAGTATAGTCTCTTTCCCCTTGAAAGTATAGTCTCTCTCCCCAAGCACCCACTAACCTCAAATTCCACAAACTTCTCTGAAGGGATTTAACCATAGCTCTATCTGTTAATTTGTTCTGCTACCTGTTCTCTGAACAGACTGCACAGTTAAAGCCCCCCCCCCCCCCCCCACATAAGCTCTTTATCCCTTGCCATACTGAATGAGAAATTGTTCCAGATTCTCAAAAAACAGGGCTCCAACCTTATTTGGTGCATAAATATTCAAAAGGGTAATAAGAATAGAAGCCAGGGAGTCCTTCACAATTATGTATCTACCTTTGGGGTCAATAATAGATTTTTCACAGGCAAAAGGATATTTGTTGCCACTAAAACTAATTTATATGGGGTAGCAAACACCTGTTTTTCCACCTGCCCTTCAATTTAAGATGCTCCACTTGAAGTGTTTCTTGTACAAATATAATAGCTTGAGACAGCTTTGTTAATGTTGTCAAAACTCTACTTTATGGGAGAGTTGATACCTTGCACATTATATGTAGCAAGCTTAAGCACCATAAGGTCAGAGTCAAAGCATATGGTTTTATTCCTGCCTTATTAGATGGAGATAGATACAGTGAGATCAATTCATCCCACCTTTATGATAATCAGTGACGTCAAGTGGTACTTAGAGATGTGCCCTGGGCATCAAGGGATTTGAGCACTGGAGGTGGGATAATGGAAATGGAGTGGAGGGAAAGAATGTTGTTAATTAGTGCAAGTTATGTTAGTAATAAACGTCAAATAGTGTTAGGTTTATTTTTAAACATATGACCTTTTTGTTCTGTATGTTTCATAGACTTGGCTTATTGATTCTGATTAGGCCTGCTGAGTCAATTATGTCTAGAAGTGAGGTTTGTCACTGAAGGAAAAGGAAAGAAGGAGGGGTTTGGTAATATACATGGTAGGTTTGGAATTTCATCAGTTCAATTCCATTTTTTTCCTAATCAGAGGTATTACTTCTGACTGGAAAACGTCAGCCACTTTGCTTGCTGTATATTCCTCCAGACTGAGTGACTTTAGATGTATCAGCCATGGAATAGTTTATCTTGTTAGGGATGAATTTCTCCTGGCTTATTTTTTTTATATGAGTTTAATTACATTTAGCTATTAAATTATCTAATAAGGTGATTTTGAGGACATTTTTGTCAGTTTGGGGATATGTTCAAATATTTTAATTTTCATTATTCCCAGAAGGATTTTGTGAGGGTGGAGACATGATAGATTGAAATTCCAGTTTGTTGGTCTAATAATCACTTTTTTTATGTTATATTATCTGAGTTTTGTTTTCCACTATATCCCCTTTCAAGTCCAAAGAGAATAGCAGTATAAGAAGCCAGTCAAGTATTTATATTTCCTCTTTTTTTTTCTCACTTCACTTCATCAAGTCACATCTTGCTTATTATGGAACTTTGCGAGTATTTCTTCTTTTTTTTTTTCTTTTACTCACTCAGTTTGCACCTTTGCTGCTGTTTCGAGCTACAATTGTATATCAGCATCACTAGTCTTTTTAATACTATGTTACACATTCTTTTTATTCTTTTTCCCCTATATAAGTAGTTTTTGCATTTATCTCTTGATGTCATTTGTATTTTTGGCATTCAACACATCTTTTTCAGACTCAATCCTGCATTACCCCCTTTTTTTGCTCTTTCCATCAATCACGGGTTAGTCTTTTTCCTTTTTCTTTTATTCTTTCAGATTTTTACAGATGTTTACTTTGTTATTTGTCACATTGTTTCACCCCCTATAGGCTCACCCTTCCATTCTCACACTTTGATAATCATTACATATAGGTACAAATTCATGCAATTTTCTCCACATATGTTTCATTTGTTTTACATTTTACTTGCATCTCTTCATATGTCATGTGTGGTAATTTATGTAATGATTTTACATGATTGTATTTATTGATTTTATTTGTTTGTGTTTTAGACTCCTGATGCAGGCACTTTGCCAAAGCATGGTGCTGTGTTGAGTCCTTTTTTATTAAAAACTTTTACTTCACCATTATATCTCTTTGGTTCTTTGGAAGAGTCCTGTTGATCATGCTACTCCTCCTTTTTTTTTACATTCCATACCACAAATCTCAGGGCAACCAGTTACTTCCCATGTCTGTCTCAATAGCAGACTATGGACTTTTCCTCCAGGAATTTAACAAACCTTTTGTCAGCCCAGATACACTAACTGCTGTTACCACATCCTCCAGCAAAGAATTCCAGCACTTGACTATTCGTTGGGTGAAAAAATATTGCCTCCTATTTGTTTTAAAAGTATTTCCACATAACCTTGGAAATACTTGGACCTTGGAAAAACCATGGACCTTGGAAAACAAGGAAGATTAGATATAGATCAAGAACTGGAAGGAAGGGAGAAATCTAAGTGAGGTTTCTTGAGAAGGGGTGTGATCAGCACATGGTTCTAGACAGAGAGGACATTCCCTAGAGTGAGGCTGGCCTGATAGAGGGATAGAAGATGTGGAGGAGGAGAATGAGAGAGAGACTTTACAAGATAGGCTGGTCATGGATCCAAAGAGGAGGAAGAAGCATTAAGTGAAAGCGAGAGAGACAGTGTGACTGTTGAGAGGACTGAAGGAAGCTCAAGAGGCAGATAGGCAAAGGGAGAAGGCAGCCATGGAAGAGGAGATGGGCAGACAAAGTGAGAGACTGTCACACCATGGAGGTTTTGGTAAGCCAAGCGTTGGTAAGAGAATACAGATGGATTGTAGGCAGGGGCAACTGTAGATACAGGGGACAGTTAGTTGAAAATTAAAAAAAAAAAGTGCTTGCAGATGATTAAGAGAAGAGAGGATATGTTGGTTAAAATATTCACATATAGTTTTGCGGACAGCAGCCCCAAATTTTCAGAGACACAGGTGGTAAAGTTCAAGAGAGACAGGAAAATGTGCCTTCCCCATTTTCTCTCTGCTCATTGCTATTATAGGGCCCTTTTTACAAAGGTGAGCTAGTGTTTTTAGCACATGCTAAAAATTAGCGCGAGCTGTGTACATAAGTATTGCCATACTGGGAAAGACCAAAGGTCCATCGAGCCCAGCATCCTGTTTCCAACAGTGGCCAATCCAGGTCACAAATACCCGGCAAAATCCCAAAAATGTACAAAACATTTTATACTGCTTATCCCATAAATAAGTACATAAGTGTAGGTGCCCATAGGAATATTATAGGTATCTACACAGTTAACACATGCTAAAAACTCTAGAGTACCTTTGTAAAAGATCCCCTGAGTGATCATTCAAAAATTGTTTTAAATCTAATTACCTTACTAGAGGAAAAGCTGATAGTCAAGTAACTCTGAGATTATAACAAATTAGTGTCAGGTACATCAAGGAGTAGCTTAGTGGTTATAAAGCTAGGCTTGAAATCCAAGGGAGGCTGGTTCAAATCCCATTACTGCTCTATGTTATCTTGGATAAGTCACTTAGGTTTTTTTACTAAGCTGCAGGAAAAAGGGCCATGCGGTTTGCTGTGGGGGCCGTTTTTCCCATGTGCCAGGGCCCTTTTTACTGCAGCAAGTATAAAGCCCCTAAAAAATGGCCATTTGATAAGATTACTCTTACTGCATGGCCATGCGGGGGGGGGGGGGGGGGGGGAGGGAGAGTACTTTTTGCCATCCATTGAGGTGGCAATAAGAGCTCTCGTGGTAATCCAGCAGTAACCAAGCAGTGCGCGGTGATGCACGATTACCACCAGGTTATCGCCATGCTATAAAATTAAAAAATGTTTCTGGCATGCTAGAAATGGAGAATGCTTAAGGTGGAACTTCTGCTGGTGACCGCATTGGGCCAGTGGTAGTTCTGGGTTAGCATGTGGTAAACCCCACAATGGGCTTACCAGTGCTTTGTAAAAGGGTCCCTTACTCCTCTATTGTCTCAGGTACAAAGTTAAATTATGAGAGGGGAATACCTAGTGTGCCTAAATATAAACTCACTTAGAGCTGCTACTGAAATGGTGTGAGCAAAATAAAAATAAATATAAGCTGGAGCAAGACCATTTAACATACAATAAATAGGAATGTGCACAGGAAAAAAAAATGTTAGTTCATTCTCCCCCTGACTGTTTTTGATTGGCTTCATATACCATGTTAAAAAAAAAACAAGATCTTGAGAAAACATTGGCTGGTCCATCTATTCAAACAAGCCTACCCAAAAGACCCAGATTAATCTCATGAACCCATCTACCTTACATATACTGAAGAGAAAACGACATTGACCCAAAATCTATCTCCCACCTTACCCTCCTCTATCACCTGTCTCTACCTACCTACCCATCCATTTACTACCCATCCATCCTTCTATTATGTTATACTTAATTTCCTACTTTACATAACAAAATTCTGTGTTACCTATTACTATGTAAGCCGCATTGAGCCTGCTTTTAGTGGGAAAGTGCGGGATACAAATATAATAAATAAAATCATCTTTAATGATAAGTCCAATACAACAGCCAATTCACAAAATCAGAATTTGAAGGAAGTCTTAAGTAAACCTAAAAAAGACCTGAGAATCAGTGATTCTTAACAAACAATAACTCGAAGTAAGCTAATGGGTCATTACAAGCGTGGCTACTGTTTGGTATTTGGTATTTTGTCCTCTGGATGGAAAATTGTTATGAAATGAAACATTTTGCTGCTGGTTTTTCCAGTTTTCAAATCTATGTTATTGAATGTTCTTGTTTCAGTGGGAAAACAGTCACAATGTTTAACGCACAAATGATTGAGCATCAGAGTAGCCTAAGATTGATAAGTATTTGTACACCTTTTAAACAACATTGTACAAATCAAGGACATACGTTTGTGGCTGGTCAAGGTGGTGATAAAGGATTTCTATTCTTTCAGTTGGAATGACATTGGCTCTTCACTTTAAACACTGTGTACTGGGGATTGAATGCAGCTACTGAATGACATTACTGCTAGTTCTACATTATAAGAGAACCATTTTTAATACAGTATGAGATCTTTGTTTATGACATATGAGCAGTAGTTTATAATCACATGGTATATAAAGTTCCTTTAAAACTGGATACATGAAGATAGCAATCTCTGAGCTGAGAAGAACAACAAGAAATGGATTCCCTGCGTGTATAGAATAAATATTGTGTCATTAGGATTTGTTTGATTGAAACAGTACTATTATTATTCACCTGATTCTATATAGCAACTCAGCCATGATATGAAGAAAATAATTTAAAGTCCTGAGGCAGCAAAGGTAGTGAAACAGTGGTCATTGCTAGTGCGTGAACAATGGAAAACTGACTGACTTTTGCTGTGATTCACTCAAGCCTGAACACTATTAGTTTGCAAGATAAGTCGACTCTATTGATTGAAAATTTTTCACTAAGTAGAATATGTAACCTATGAATTATTGGAATAACAAAAGATAGTTTGATATCTATGGAGTTTTTTAAGACTACTGATGGAAAGAAAGATTAATTGATCTAATGCTTTTGCATGTTAGAACTTAAGAACATTGGCATTGCCATACTGGGACAGAACGAAGGTCCATCAAGTCCAGCGTTTTGTTTCAACAGTGGCCAATCCAGGTTACAAGCACTTGGCAAGATCCCAAAACAATACAATACATTTTATGCTGCATATTCTAGAAATAAGCAGTGGAGTTTCCCCAAGTCCATCTTAAAGGCTTATGGACTTTTCTATTAGGAAGATATCCAAACCTTTTTTAAATCACGCTAAGCTAATTGCTTTTACCACATTCTCTGGCAATGAATTCCAGAGTATAATTACTACTACTACTAATCATTTCTATAGCACTACTAGATATATGCAGCACTGTACACTTTACATGCAGGTACTTTCTCTGTCCCTAGAGGGATCACAATCTATGTTTTTTGTATCTGGGGCAACTGAGGGTTGAGGGGCCCTTTTACTAAGCTGTTTAGGCACGTATGCGTGTCCTATGTGCATCGGTGAAATTACCACCCAGACCACACGTTAGCTGGTTGGTAATTTCATTTTTTACACACGTCCAATAAGTGCACCAGAAATTTTCCAGCATGTGGCGCTAACCAGATGGTAATAGCATTGTACATGCATAGACAATTAGCACCTGGTTAATGTGTGAGATTTTACCGCTAGGTCAATGGGTGATGGTAAGGTCTCTGACCCAAAATGGATGCACACCAATTTTTATTTTGCTTCACATTCATTTTCAGCCAAAAAAAGCGTTTTTTTGCAGGTGTGCAGAAAAATAGACCTGCGTGCATCCAATACATGCGTCTACACCAGCGCAGGCCATTTTTTGGCTCACCTTAGTAAAAGGACCCCTTAGAAATATTTTCTACAATTTGTTTTACATTTACTACTTTGTAGCTTTATTGCATGCCCCCTAGTCCTAGTATTTTTTGGAAAGAGTAAACAAGCGATTCACGTCTACCCATTCCATTCCACTCCACACATTATTTTATAAACCTCTTTATCTCCCATAAGCCAACTTTTCTGCAAGCTGAAAAGCCCTAGCCACTTTAGCCTTTCCTCATAGGGAAGTCATCCCATCCCATTTATCATTTTCATCACCCTTCTCTGTACCTTTTCTAATTTCACCATATTTTTTTTTTGAAATGCGATGACCAGAATTGCACACAGTATTCAAGGTGCAGTCGCACCAAGGAATGATACATAGGCATTATAACATCCTCATTTTTGTTTTCCATTCCTTTCCTAATAATACCTAATATTCTATTTGTTTTCTTAGCAGCAGCTGCACACCGAGCAAAGGGTTTCAAAGTATCATCAACAATGACACCAAGATCCCTTTCCTGATCAGTGACTCTTAATGTGGAACTTTGTATCACATAACTATAGTTCGGGTTCCTCTATCCCATATGCATCACTTTGCACTTGCTCACAATAAACGTCATCGCCATTTGGATGCTCAGTCTCCTAGTCTCGTAAGATCCTCTTGTAATTTTTCATAATTCTCTTTTGATTAACAACTTTGAATAACTTTGTGGTGTCAGCAAATTTAATTACCTCACTAGGTACTCCCATCTCTAGATCATTTATATATATGTTAAGAAGCAGCTGTCCCAGCACAGATCTCTGGGGAATCCCACTATCTACCCTTCTTCTTTGAGAATACTGACCATTTAACTTTACTCTGTGCCTTCTATCTTTTAACCAGTTTTTAATCCACAGTAGAAATCTCCAGTTTCCTCGAGTCTTTCATGAGGTACTTTGTCAAATGCCTTTGAAAAGGAATGTAGTAGATTGGTGAGGCAATATTTCCCTTCACTAAATCCATGTTGGCTTTGACTCATTAATCCATGCTTAGGAATATGCTCTATAATTCTGTTCTTAATAATAGCCTCTATCATTTTGCCCAGCACAGACATCAGACTCACCAGTTTATAATTTCTCGGATCACCTCTGGAACTTTTTTAAAAAATTGGTGTTACATTGGCCACCCTCCAATCTTCTGCTACCACGCTTGATTTTAAAGATAAATTATATATTACTGATAGTTCTGCAAGTTCATTTTTCAGTTCTTTCAGTACTCAGGAATGAATACCACCTGGTCCAGGTGATTTGGTACTCTTCAGTTTGTCAGATTGCCCCATTATATCTTCCAGGTTTATAGAGATTTGATTCAGTTTCTCTGACTCATCAGCTTTTAATACCATTTCTGTCAGTGGTATCTCTCCCAAATCGTCCTCGGTGAAGACCTAAGCAAAGAATTCATTTAATCTATTGCTTTGTCTTCCCTGAGTGCCCCTTTTACCCCTTGGTCATCTAGCTGTCCAACTGATTCTTTTGTCAGCTTTTTACTTAACAAAGGTTTTTACTACGTGTTTTTGCCTCCAACACAATCCTTTTTTCAATGTCTCTCTTTGTATTCCTTATCAGCACTTTGCATTTATGGTTTGTGGTTTATTAGTTCTTACTTTACCACTTGGACTGGCCAGGCAGGGATAAGTGGTTTACATACCAAAATGCAAATAAGAAAATGAAAAAGGAGCTCCATTGTTTAATAGGAAAAGACAGTCATTCACTCTTTACAGAACATTCAAGAAAGAAGTGAGAGGGGAATGGATATGAAGGGAAAAGTTAAATATAAAGGGGATAAAAACAAAAAGGGGTGATAGAAAATAAAATAAGTAGGGTATGTAGGCAAGCTTCATTTATCTGAAACTCCGGGGGCTTGGGTAAATAGATGGGTCTTCAGATTTAAATTGTTTTATTGATGTGGTGCTATGGAGAGACAATGGGAGATTATTCTATACATTGGGTGACTGAAAGAAAAATGCAGATTGTCTAGTGAATTTGATAGTGGGCCAGTTTTGGACTTGGAAGAATCAAATGATGGTCATTAACAGAATGGAGGACTCATGCTGGGGAACAAGGAATTTTGAGTGATACAAGATAATCCGGAAAGCTATAATGGAGAGCCTTAAAAGTAAGAATGGCAATCTTGTATATGATACGCTGTTAAACCGATAGCCAGTGGAACTGTTTTATTAAGGGAGATGTATGGTCATAACCTTATTCTGTTTCTTATTATTTTCTGTTGGATCCTTCTTCCATTGTCTGAAGGATTTTCTTTTAGCTCTAATAGCTTCTTTCACCTCACTTTTTAACCATGTCATTGTCACTTGGCCTTCCTTCTTCCTTTTTTAATACATGGAATATAACTGGCCTGGGCTTTCAGGATGGTATGTTTGAAGAGCATCCAAGCCGGATGTAAATTTTTGACATTTGCAGCTGCTATAAGTTTTCTTTTCACCGGTCTCCTCATTTTATCATAGTCTCTTTTTTGAAAGTTAAATGCTAACATTTTGGATTTCCTGTGTGTCCAGATCTGATATCAAATCTGATCATATTATGATCACTGTTATCATGAAGTTAAGAGGAAATAGGCTTAGGAGGAATCAAAGAAAGTATTCATTTATGGAAAGGTAAGGAGCATGGAATAGCCTCCAGGTGGAGGTTGTGGAGACGAGGACTGTGTCAGAATTTAAGAAAGCATGTGACAAGCATGTGGGATCCCTTAGCAAAAGGAGCAGTTAAGGTTTATGGAGGATGGGCAGACTGGATGTCCATTTGACCTTTATCTGCCATAATATTTCTATCACCTCCTGCACCAGATCATGCATTCCACTAAGTACTAGGTCTGGAATTTTTCCTCCTCTTGTTGACTCCTGTACCAGCTGCTCCATAATGCAGTCCTTGATTTCATCAAGGAATTTAACCTCCCTTGCACGCCCTGATGTTACATTTACCCAGTCAATATCAGGGTAACTGAAATCACTGTTTTGTCACTGAAGTTTTTTTACTCTGTCTATAGATTTATTTTCTTAAGGATCTTTTTACAAAGCTGCATTAGCTGTTAACTCACAGTTTAGCATGCTCTAATAGTTAACACAAGGATGTGTTAACCTACCTGTGCATAATAACTCCATTAGCACACAGTAATTCATGGAGGTTTTGGTTAAGAGGTGTGCTAATGGGCAAAGTATGCATAAAAAATAAATGTGATGATCTCCTTGCTCTCGAGTTGCTGCTCACTTATCGACTAACGTTACCTATTTAGAGTATGCCTGTATATGTTTTCACAGGATTGTTGCTAGCTTAGAAGCCATCACCTAAAAGAGTGGTCATGGGACTGCAGTAAACGGTTGTTGCTGTAATTCTCACAAACCTGTAGCTGGATGCTTAGAAGCCTTCACCTGATCAAGCAGTCACGTGACTGCAGTCAGCGTAAACAGACTGAAATTTACTTGTATAAAAAGCATCATGCTAGTGACATCTGTGCTAAAGGAGCATGCTCAAAGAGTAGGTCATAATCCTTAGGGTGAGCTCCTGAGTGAGCTCATTCAAGAGGAAGCTGGCTTTCATTACTTGGTTTAATTCCTACTCTTATCGGTGAGGTATGATTTTTTAAAATTTTGTTTTTGAAAAATTTTTTATGTGTTAATGATAGGTAATTCAATCCCAGTAGTATGGGGGAATCACAAGCATATGACTATTTCCTCTGGTCTTGGATCTTGCGGAGCTAATTTGCGTGTAGTTTCACATTCTCTGCCACTTAATTCAAAATTATTACGGCTTAGTATGCTTAACTTGGCACTTCTGAAATGTTGCTCATTCAAATTGAAGACTTTAATTTTATAGTTTGATATTCAGATTCTGGCCCTGGCAGAAACATGGCTGAAGCATGGGAAAGAAGCCTTATTACATAATGCAATGCCATTGGGTTACTCTTATCTATGTCACGTGCATCTAAGAAAGGGAGAGGGGCTAACATTGGTGTTTCTGGAGCTTTACCAACTAGCAGAATTGCCTACCACATTATTTTTGTATAAGGAATTATGTTTAGGTAAATTATCAGCTCCCAGTTTGCTTTTCTTTGTGATTTTTTATTGCCCCCTGAGATTGCCAGTAGTATGGGATAATATAATTTATATCAGACATTGAAAGATCTGGTGATGAAGGTCCATGGGATTATTATCCTAGGGAACTGTAATGTACACTATGATGATAAGAATAATCCATGTACAATTTTATTTTTCCACATTACTTGCAGACTTGGGCTTAGACAATGGATTAGGAATCATACCCATGTTGGTGGACATACACTGGATCTCACACAGTAACACAGTAAATGATGACAGATAAAGACCTGCATGGTCCATCCAGTCTTTCCAAAAAGCTGTGCAGGCCCCAGTCTCCTGTGCTTCAGTTCTGGTTGTCAAGTTTCCATCATGCCACCCATATAGGCAGCCAAACATGATAGGGATGATATGTGATTATAACCAAGACTCCAAATATTACTGACAGTATTCAACTTACCAGTCAAGATATCTTCCCCTTCCCACTAAGCTGCACCCTCACTCGCAGCATGTGACAATAAACTGATCTACAACACTAGATTTGCTGAAGCTTCACCTGTCTTTTGTCATTTTTGGACACAGACCCTAGAGTCTGTCTGGCATCAGCCTTGGTTCCCTGAATGCTGGAGATGCCGAATCTTCCTTCTGTCTCTTTGCCATTTGCTGGACCTAGTTTGCAGGACACAGTCCTGATTTGAATGGAAATTATGAATTGGATAATTTTAAGGTCAATTCATTATCTTGGATGGATCACTTCATTCTGCTTTGTTCCCGGAGATTTAAGAGTTTTTGGAATTACCATATCAGAGGTATGGAAAGAAAGAGTAGATTATATAAGATTAATCAGGATGCTATCCAATTATTTACAGTTTTTCACTATGACTTTGTAGAAAAAATGGTTGAAGAACAGCCAGACATTTGGTCAGGGAGTCTTATACATAAAATAGATGAAATTTCCCTACCTAACGTTCAAATTTGGAATAAACGATCCTCTAATCGTTGGTACCATGAGGTTTAAAATGATTAAAGCAAGGCGTTTGGAAACATTATGGCACAAACAATTAATTCAAATAATATTAGCACAATATAGGCAGTTACACAAACATTATCATTTTCAAGTAAAACTGGCAAAGAAAAATTATTACTCTAAAGTAATTAATAATAGTGATAATAGAACATGACAGCTCCTTTCAATTGTTAAGCATTTGCAGGGGGGGGGGGGGGGGGGGGAAATAATGTTAGCTGTCCAGCAACTAAGCTGGTAGATATTTATAGGCTGCTGTTGGGATTAAAAGTTGATTAAGAACCTGGGAGTCCGTCTTGGTTCCTTAGAATCCTAGCAGCCACCTGAATCCAAGGGGTGAATTATGGGAGATGGAGGGTGCTAAAGGCAGAAAAATCCCTCTTTATGGCAAGGTCCTGGACTGTCGCTTCTTCTATTCCTACTTACCTCTGAATTGATGTTCCAGTGAGTGGAGGAATATGTGTGTATATGGATGTTAGGTGAGTGAGTATAGATATATATGTGGATTTCTGTGGGACTAGATGTGTATAGAAGTGCATGGGTTATTATTTTGTGTGTGAAACAGCTACTTACAGAAATATTTGTATTACTTACTTATTTTGTATATTCGGATAACAGAATAACTCTAATATGCATTTTAACTTAAAGCTGTGTTCTTGCCAATTAGTATACAGTATGTGGTAGACAATCTATACAATTATGAAGTTGTAGGTTCTTCTCAGACTAAACTGTATTATAAATTAAAATTTAAAGCATGACTACATTATAGTACTTCAAAGCCACCGGAAGAATTTGAATGTTTATTGATCAGTCTAATGGAAAAATCAATGCTGAATATTCTATTGGTATATTGGGCACTAGAGGTGTCACAGGCCTCACTGCCTTCGCTCACCAACTGATTGTATACTGTATGTCCTTTTAGAAAACACTAATTTATTAGTTCCTGGGGATTTCAATGTTTATTGGGATGAGGAAGTATCTGGCTCTCTACTGCACGTCCATTTAATTTTTACCTTATAGATGTTTTAACAGATGGCTAGAGTTACAATGCAGGAGTGGGCACATTTTGCATGTGGTTCAAAAAGCAAAAAGGTGGTGACTTTGACTGGTTGGTCCAATCATAGTTCTGATTTCATTTCATCAAGAACAAAATTGATTATAGACTCAGTGAATCATGTGGAGAGAGAGATGTGGCAGAAAGATATAGAAATATTTCCCATTGTTTTGAGTGCCACAGGCTTGATCAAGAAGAGCTTTCAAGTGCACCTGGATACGTTGTCTCTACTCCAGAAAGCAGCTCTCTTTGGCACAATGCAAGTACTACAACGAGTGTTAGCAGTACATTTGAGAAATAGAGATCATACTTCAGATGCTCTGGCTTAGGATTGAGGTTCATTCCTGCCATGCTATTTTCCAGCAAGTCCAGTATCCTGGACAATGGTCAATCCAGGTCACAAGTACCTGTCAGGATCCCAAAACAGTAAAACAGATTTCATGCTGCTTATCCCAAGTCCACCTTAATAATTGGTTTATGGACTTTTCTTTTAGGAATTTGACCAAACCTTTTATTAAACCCCGCTATGCTAACCACTTTTACCACATTTCCTGACATTGAATTCCAGAGCTTAATTACACTTGAGTGAAGAAATATTTTCCATGATTTTATTTAAATGTACTACTTAATTACTTCATTACAACCCCCCCCCCCCCCCCCAGTCCTTGTACATTTGGAAAGAGTAAACAAACAATTCACATCTACTCAATTCACTCCACTAATGATTTCATAGACCTCTGTCATATCTTCTTTCAGCTATCTGTTTTTCAACCTCAAGAGCCCTAGCCTCTTTAGCCGTTCCCCATAGAGAAGTTGCCCCATTCCCTTTATCATATTGGTCACTCTTTTCTATACCTTTTCAAATTCTTCTATCTCTTTTTTGAGATGTAGTGACCAGAATTATATGCGGTATACTGTTTTGTTCTCCATTTCTTTCCTAGTAATTCCTAACATTCCATTTGCTCTCTTAGCTGTTGCTGCTGCTGCTGCTGCACACTGAACAGAAGATTTCAAATGAAATGTTAGGAAAGGCTAAAGAGGCCTGGACTCTACAGCTTGGAGAAGGGATGGCTGAGGGGAGTAGAATGGGTAGTCATGAATTGCTTATTTACTCTTTCCCAATACACAAGGACTAGGGGACATGCAATGAACCTACTAAGTAGTATATTTAAAAGAAATTGGAGAAAATATTTCTTCACTCAACGTGTAAATAAACTCTGGAATTCATTGCCACAGAATGTGGTAATTGGACAAAAAGCAGAAGGTAGGATTAAATGGCCATTTCTGTCAATGGAGGAGGGTGAATAGTGGAGTGCCGCAGGGATCTGTACTGTGACCAGTGCTATTCCACATGTTTATAGATGATCTGGAAATCAGAATGACAAGTAAGGTTAACCTTGTTACTTATTACGCTGAGCTCTGGTTTTGCTTCTTATTGCTGTCTGTTGCCATGTTGTGAGCTCTTCTGTATTTCTGTACTGAACACCAATAAAAGAAATTAAACAAAAAAAAAATTTGCAGATGGCACAAAACTACTCAAAATTGTCAAAACACATGCAGACTGTGAAAAATTGCATGAAGACCTTAGGAAACTATAAAACTGCATCCAAATGGCAGATGAAATTTAATGTGGACAAATGCAAAGTGATGCACATTGGGAAGATTAATCCAGATCATAGTTACCTGATCCTAGGGGCCACGTTAGATGGCAGCACCCAAGAAAAAGATCTAGGTGTCATTGTAGACAATACACTGAAATCTCCTTCCCAATGTGTGGTGGCAGCCAAAAAAGCAAACAGGATGCTAGGAATTATTAAGAAAAGACCAAGAATATTATAATGCCTCTGTATTGCTCCATGGTGTGACCTTACCTTGAGTATTGCATTCAATTCTGGTCACCGTATCTCAAAAAAGATATAATGGGATTATAAAAGGTTCAAAGAAGTGAAACCAAAATAAAGGGAATGGAACTCCCCTCACATGAGAAAAGGCTAAAAAGGTTAGCTTGGAAAAAAGATAGCTCAAGGGGGCTATGATTGAGGTTTACAAAGTCCTGAGTGGTGTATAACAGGTAAAAGTGAATCGATTTTTCACTCTTTCTAAAAGTACAAAAACCAGGGGACAATTACAAGGAAATACTTTTAAAATAAATAGGAGAAAATATTTTTTCACTCAAACAATAGTTAAACTCTGGAACTCACTGCTGGAGGATATGGTAACAGGTGGAGGGGCATAATTGAACGAAAACGTCTATCTCCATGGGCGTTTATCTCCGAGAACAGGTCCATGAAGGGGCGGACCGAACCGTATTTTCGAAAAAAATAGACGTCCATGTTTTATTCGACAATTTGTGAGCTGGGCGTTTTTGTATTTCAGTGATAATGGAAAATGAAAGCGCCCAGCTCAAAAATGAATAAATCCAAGGCATTTGTTCGTGGGAGGGGCCAGGATTCGTAGTGCACTGGTCCCCCTCACATGCCAGGACACCAACCGGGCACCCTAGGGGGCACTTTTACAAAAACAAAAAAAAAGGTAAAAGAGCTCCCAGGTGCATAGCACCCTTCCCTTGTGTGTTGAGCCCCCCAAATCCCCCTCAAAACCCACTGCCCACAAGTCTACACCATTACTATAGCCCTAAGGGGTGAAGGGGGGCACCTACATGTGGGTACAGTGGGTTTGGGGGGGTTGGACGACTAAGCATTAAGCAGCACAATTGTAACAGGTAGGGGGGGATGGGCCTGGGTCCACCTGCCTGAAGTCCACTGCACCCCCTAACAACTGCTCCAGGGACCTGCATACTGCTGCCAGGGAGGTGGGTATGACATTTGAGGGTGAAAATAAAAAGTTGTGAAACATCATGTTTTGTGGTGGGAGGGGGTTAGTGACCACTGGGGGAGTCACTTGAGTGAAGGTTATCTGTTGTCAAGATAACCTTTAAATAAGTAGAGGAAAAGACTTCAGAAACTCCACAACAGCTGGTCCAACTTATCACAGGACTGCTGATTGCTCTGCTCTGCGTGGCCAATTATTCAGCTCACGCTGGCGGGAATCCTCATCAGTCCAAATCCTCTAACATACTAGCACTAGCAGTAATATTTTTTTACATTTTTCCTATACATGCTGTGCAGTATACAAATAAAAAGAATACTTAGATGTGGCTGTGCTGGAATAGTAGCGAATGTCCGCACCCAACAGCGAGCCCCTGTTTCGCTCTACGCTTCTAAGGGGCCGGACCTTACATCTTTTCACAGCACCTTCCACAAGCCACCACTAACTTAGCTGGTGGCTTGTGGAAGGTGGTGTGAAAAGATGTAAGGTCCGGCCCCTTAGAAGCGTAGAGCGAAACAGGGGCTCGCTGTTGGGTGCGGACATTCGCTACTATTCCAGCACAGCCACAGCTAAGTATTCTTTTTATTTGTATACTGCACAGCATGTATAGGAAAAATGTAAAAAAATATTACTGCTAGTGCTAGTATGTTAGAGGATTTGGACTGATGAGGATTCCCGCCAGCGTGAGCTGAATAATTGGCCACGCAGAGCAGAGCAATCAGCAGTCCTGTGATAAGTTGGACCAGCTGTTGTGGAGTTTCTGAAGTCTTTTCCTCTACTTATTTAAAGGTTATCTTGACAACAGAGACAGTTCGCTTGTTCTATACTGCTATTTGTATGTTTAAACAAAGACAAGCACCAAGAATATATTTTATACCTTTGCAATTCAGGTAGTGAAGGGTTAGGTAAGTTCTTGCTGTTCTCATCACGTTTCTTATTGGTAGATCGATGAGTTCTGACATGTAATCTGGTGTGAATCCGTAGATGATTCTGTGGACTATTGTGCAGATTTTGAATGTTATGCGAGCATTAAAAGGAAGCCAATGTAAGCTTCTTAGGAGGGGTTTCACGCTTTCGAAGTTTTTTTTAAGGAAGTTGTTATTAGAGACTATTCATTAAAGTTTACTAAAGATTTTCATTTTCATGAATAAGTTTCTGTGACACATTGTGAGACCAATGATAATACTAGTGAGTTGTTGGCCATTAATCCCAGCATGAAATGAGTCACTGCCAAGGTCTCCTGTGCCACAGTTTGATTTTGCTTACCCTTAACTTTTTTGTTATTGCGCTGGGTTTCACTTGTATGTATCTGTGATAATTGCCCCCGCATTAAGAGTTCTCAATTTTGGAACATTTTTCAATTTTTTGATTTATCAAACACAGAGTGACAGCACTTGGATTATTTGTGTGCATTTACACATATAAGTGGGAATTTTGCTATGTAGATATGGAAGTGCCGGCATTTACATGTAAAAGTGTGTAAACGTATTGCAAAACTGTACATCCTAGTGGAACCAATCAAGCAGCTGAACGCCAAAACTCAATTTGGTCTCTTTGAGGTGGTTTTGAACACCAGAAGGGTCAACATAATCCCCCCCCCCCCCCCCCCCCCCCCACACACACACACATACACACACACTTGGACGGCTGTAGCTTGAAAACAATTGAATATTATTTGCAGAATTTAACAATTTTCAGGTCCAAATGAGCAATTAGTTGAAATTTATGTGTACCTATGTGCATATGCACACCCTAGTGGATACAGAACAATTTTGAAGTATATGTGGTTTTCCTGTTATAAAACATGCACATACAGTATATTCTAAGATCCATGTAAAGCACATCAATATAAAAGAAAAATAATATACTTTACACTGGGTTTCCTCTGAGTTCTCAGTGGTAGACAATTAGAGGTCAGTACACAGAGCAGACTGGGGTGAAAGTCAATTAATCCTTCAGAAGACCAGTTTTCAAAGTGAATTACGTGGGTAAAACATTGTCTGAAAGATGGCCACCACAACATGAAAAGTTGATAGGAGGTGTTCCTGGGGCAGATTTATGTTTGCTGATGATGACATTTTCAAATTTGAATGCTTAATATTTCACACACCAAAACTGAAAGCAACATTTGCTCCCCTGATGGATGCAGCCATTTGGAGCTGAGCTGGAGTAGAGGTGCACCATTGGGAGGTTTTGGCATTACTGAGGGTAGGGAAAAGGCCCTGCGTAGAAATGCTGGGTCGCATATGACTGCGTGGTTATATTGACACACATGTGCATGCATGCACAGGAAGAGACAAGTCAACGGGCATTTGCATGCATGCGTGCACATGCGTGTCAATGTAACCACACAGGCAAAGGCAACCCAGCAGAGCTTCGCGGGGAATTTTCTCCACCCATAGTACTGGCGGAGGTCGCTGGATATGAGGGCCATAAAAATGGATTGTGGGGACTGTGTGTTGGAGACCACTGATGTAATCATAAGGGTCTTAGGTCTTTTCAAGACCTTGGAAATTGATTTCTCATACTTATTACCTTTGGTTCACTGCCTGGTTTAAGTAGGTTGCTCTATCAATTAGGTTATTCATCCAAGTAGGTATTTGTGTGTCAGTGGCGTAGCAGGGGGGCCTGCCTCCCGGGGCGGGGCGGTTCACCATTGCACCCCCCCCCCGGGTGCAGCACGATGACACCCCCCTCCCCTCCGACCAGGTCCCGCACCCTACCTTTAAAAAGAATATTGGGAGGCGAGGCGCAGCGCCTGCCCTGCACGTAAATGAAATGTGGACCGTCGGGCCTTCTCTCGTTCTGTCTGTCCCGTCCCGCCCTTGCGGAAATAGGAAGTTGCGTCAGCGGAGGGCGGGACAGATAGAGCGAGGGAAGACCCGACGGTCTACATTTCTTTTACGTGCAGGGCAGGCGCGAGGCGCTGTTCCTCGCCTCCCGATATTCTTTTTAAAGGTAGGGTGCGGAAGCTGGTCGGGGGGGTGTTGATTCGCAGAGGGGGGAGCTGGCAGGGAGCACCCCCCCTGAGCTGACACCCGGGGCGGACCGCCCCTCCCACCACCCCCTTGCTACGCCACTGTTGTGTGTTCATTTTGTAACTTGGATGTACCTATCTGCTACAATGATGCCATGTCTCTTGCTTAATCATTCTCCTTCCTTCCCTCCACCACCCATGGTTGTGGCATTTTCATCATGTTCCTTTCAATAATATATTGAACAGTCAAGTCTTTATTTGCAAGGCAACCCTATCTCATGACAGCCAGCTTCAATAGATGATATGGAACCTGATGAATAATCTCCTAATACCCTAGATGAAGTTACTTATCTACTTGATAATTTTTTCCTTCCTTTGTTCACCTTAGAACGGCAAAGTGCAGCTGTAGTCATCACTGATTATCAAATCATCTCACAGAACCATCAGCATGTATTTCAGCCCTCCCCCCTCCCAATGCTCAAATATACCATTAACTCTGGTAGACACCCATTTATTTATTTATATGGTTATTACAAATTACCCAAAAAGACCGTAGATGTGGATGAATGCCAAAATCCCACAATGAAGTACAGGAGGAGGAGAATGGGAAACAGACAACATGGTGCCTTTGGCATACTGTATCTTTAGCACTTAACTTTTACATCATTACTCCATCACGAGACTCCTGAGACACATTTAGCCAAAACATGGCGCCGTGTTGAGTCCTTAGCTCTCATCAATAAAGAGGGCTTTGTGTAACTCTTTCGTGTTCCTGGGTTTGTTTGTGAAGAGCTGTCATCTGTTTCCCACTCTCCTATTAAAAATCACCCTCATTGGAAGTAATTTTATAAAGTGTTTTCCACATGCATAAAAAATAGGGGCAGTAAAACGTCACACCTAATTTTTATGTAATTTACTTTAGCTTAGTTTTTGATATGCTACACTTCGAACTGTACAGCAGAACATAATGATTAACAATAATCTGCAAATGGCTGCGAATAGTTTGGGCAATGCAGGGGTGATGTTGCAATGTATTTGTATTTTTTTATAGTATCAACACAAAAAGAGGCAGGTATGATCCACAGATCATAGTAATAAAGGAAGATAATACAGTGCAGTGGCTATAAATTAGATTTTTACTACTTTTTTTTCTACCCTCCCTTACTTAAACTATGCACAATTCTACTGTATCTGATATCCTGGGTAAGCCACATTGAGCCTGCAAATAGGTGAGAAAATGTGGGCTACAAATGCAATAAATAAATAAAATAAATCTTGCTGCCTTCCTTTAGCCTGCTGCCATGCTGTACAGCTTTTAGTTTTAATCCAGTTTTGAATTTTCTATTTCCTTTTAGCTTGCTGATACTTTATTTTTTAGCTTGCTGACTTGTGTGATTCAATTGCTGACCTTTATGTGATTATACATTCTTTGCTCTCAGGGGAAGTGTGATTTAGAATCCCCTTTAGGTATGTGTTAAGCTGTTTAGTATGACTCGATTCACAATTATCCTTTAAATGAGACACTGAGTTCTATATAGACATTATCCAAAATTGGTGTACTCAAAAAATATACACTTTTCAGCATTCACATGTAATGTACATGTTTTTAATTATGCATGTGAGTTATTTTCTTGGAGTCTAAAATTATTAGCCAATGATGTTAATTAGATCTTTTATTACCTGCATGTCTAGGAGTTTTAGTATGCATGCACATTATTTATTATTTTAATTCTTTATCAATGGTGTTATAGTTAGATTTAATTTGTTTATATGTTTAATATCTCATGCCACTATTTTGAATGATTTTGCATATGTTATTATAATTTTAACTATATTGCACATGTGTGATTATGATTTTAATTTGTATGTCTTTATGATCTTATTTATTATTTGTAGTCACTTGGTTTAATCATGAATTGATAATGAGTGTGACTATTGGGCAGCCTGGGTGGACCATTCAGGTCTTTATCTGTCATCATTTACTATACTACTATGACTGTTGGGTTTCTTAAAAGCTCAAGGGGAGGAGCACAAGGCAGTAGATTTACATAGATAGTCCAATAAGTTTACACCTGCCATGTTCCTTAGAATGGTATCAAAGAAATCAAAGCTTATACTAGTGTGGAAAAACTTAATTTTAGCTTTTTTTTCTTACTTAGAAAACTAAATCAATGTTGTTCATTTTAATAAGATTTTAGCCACAGGCTCAATAATGAGTAAATTGAGGTCCTGTAGAATGTGGTCCAGAAAATGTGTACCCATCTGCTAGAGGCATTTGGCATGATCTGTTTTCAATTTGTACAAAAGACCATAAGTTGTATATTCTGCCAAATAAACAAAAACCAAGTCTGTCCATTCTGACATGCCTTTTGTGTATTGCAGCTTAGTGGTATGATTTCTTCATCCCCATCCCTGGTAATATTCTTTCCTTTGCATACACATCAAGTACCAAACTCCTCTCTACTCTCAGTGGACTGAGGAGAGCCAAAATCAAACTTTCCATTTTCAGCCCCATTAACTCTGCCAAATTCACTAGTCCATGTGAAGCATGACTAGTAGACATGCAATTTACAGAGTTTGTAAGGATGAAATCAGAAGTTTAATATTGACTGTTTACTTTTTTTATTGGTTGGAAAGTGTCATTTTGTCCTGCTTTTTTTCTTCTGATCTCCATTGCCTATTCCTTTTAAAATATTATAAGAGTATATAAATACTTTGACCATATAATTCCATGTCAAAATGGACAGGTTGAGATATATCTGGTTTTACTCTGCATCTATAAGCTCATTATTTCAGCTTCTTTAAATCAGAAGCACAAGTTGCTATGGGAGTAAAATCAGAACTGGCTGAGCCTCTCCATCTTGAGATAGAAATACGTGGTCAACCTAAATTCTTTATTTAAGAACGCATTTTTTTGAATTGTTATCAAAAGATACATAAATGTGTTTTGCGCATTTAACATATATAGAACTTATGATTATTTTATACAGGCTGAAAAGAAATCATGCCAATATGTCTCTAGCAGATGTGGGGAATTAGATTTCATATACTGCCTTTCTGTGGTTCAGTGGCATATCTGTAATGGGGCCACGGGGGCCAGGGCCCCCGTAGATTTGGCCCTGGACCCCCCTACCGATGACCCTCGCAACCCCCCTCCTGCAGCCAACCTGCCATCGCCTACCTTTGTTGGCAGGGGACCCCTACCCCGCCAGCCAAAGCCGTCTTCCTTCGTTGTTTGATTCTTCTGAGTGTGACTCTGACGTCCTGCACGTTGTGTATGTGCAGGACGTCAGAGTCAGACTCAGACTCAGAAAGAAGAAACAATAAAGGAAGACGGCTTCGGCTGGCGGGAGTTGGGGTCCCCCACCAGCAAAGGTAGGTGACAGTGGGTGGAGGGGCGGCGGCGGTTGAGACGGTCGTTGGGTGGGCCACAGAGGTGGTTCTGGCGGCGGCGGGGGGTGGCGGCAATGGTGGCAGGGGTGGCGGCGGCAGCGCCGGGGGAGGGGGGTCACTGGGGGGGGCTAATATGTGCCCCTCACCTCGGCTCTGGACCCCCCTACCGGCGAAGTCCAGATACGCCCCTGCTGTGGTTATATTTATATACAGGTACTTATTTTGTACCTGGGGCAATGGAAGGTTAAGTGGTCCTTTTGCAAAAGCGTGCTAGCATTTTTTAGTGTGCACTAGACACTAGAGACGCCTATATATTCCTATGGGTGTCTCTGTCATTTAGCGTGTGCTAATCTTTACTGTGCACTAAAGACTCTAGTGTGCTCAGAGTCACAAGGAGCTGCAGTGGGAATTGAACCTGGTGCCCTAGCCACTGCACTAACCATTAGGCTACTTCTCCACTCAGCATAGGTTTTCTGGAGAATGCTCAATAGTATCTCTATTTATTCATAAATGAAATATTGGCAAGAGGCAATTTTCTTATTAAAATGAACAACAGTTTTAAATGTATTAAATGCAACAGCTTTCAAAGTCAGACAAGATCTTGCTCAAAGTGTTTTCTTGTTAGTTTATGCCATGAGCAGTCTGATACCATCCCAAGGAAAATGTTGAACAGTCAAGAAATGTAGGAGTAAAGTTAATAAGTAGATAGGTAACTCATTCTGATGCAAAACTGTCTTCTTCTTTGCCCTACATAAACCTTTGGGCATAGACCCCATACCACATAGACCACAAATTAGGTCACACAGAGGGCCATAATCGAACAGGGCCGGCCATCCAAAAGGGCGGCCATCTCTAACGCCGGCCCCTTCAAGCGGCGTACCCGACTGTATTATCGAAACAAGATGGCCGGCCATCTTTCGCTTCGATAATACAGTCGGGGCCAGCCAAATCTCGTAGAGATTGCCGATGTTAGAGTTGGCTGCTATTGGTTTTCGCCGATAATGGAAACTAATGGTGGCCATCTCAAACCCGGCCAAATCCAAGGCATTTGGTCATGGGAGGAGCCAGCATTTGTAGTGCACTGGTCCCCCTCACATACCAGGACACCAACCGGGCACCCTAGGGGGCACTGCAGTGGACTTCACAAAATGATCCCAGGTACAAAGCTCCCTTACCTTGTGTGCTGAGCCCCCCAAATCCCCCCCCCCCAAAACCCACTACCCACAACTGTACACCACTACCACAGCCCTTAGGGATGAAGGGGGCACCTACATGTGGGTACAATGGGTTTTGGGGGGATTTTGGAGGGCTCCCATTTACCACCACAAGTGTAACAGGTAGGGGGAGATGGGCCTGGGTCCGCTTGCCTGAAGTGCACTGCACCCACTAAAACTGCTCCAGGGACCTGCGTACTGCTGTCATGGAGCTGGGTATGACATTTGAGTCTGGCATAGAGGCTGGCAAAAAAATGTTTTTTATATTTTTTTTGGGTGGGAGGGGGTTGGTGACCACTGGGGGAGTAAGGGGAGGTCATCCCCCATTCCCTCTGGTGGTCATCTGGTCAGTTGGGGCACCTTTTTAAGACTTGGCTGTGAACACAAAGGGACCAAGTAAAGTCGGCCAAATGCTCATCAGGGCCGGCTTTCTTTTTTCCAATATCAGCCAAAGCCGGCCATCTGTTAACCACGCCCCCATCCTGCCATCGCTCTTGAACTTTGGCCGACCCTGCGATGGAAAGCAGTTGAAGCCGGCCAAAATTGGCTTTCAATTATACCAATTTGGCCAGCTTTAGGAAAAGGCCGTCCATCTCCCAATTTGTGTCGGACGATGACCGGCCTTCTCGTTCGAAAATAAGCAGGACAGGTAGTCAGAATCAACTTCAATTTCTTTAGTGTACAAGGATGCACAAACCAGGTATCCAACTCAGCAGTAATGTCACATGTTTTACACTTCAAACTTTTCTTGTGACCTGTGGCTCCACTCTGAAAGTTAGCCTCTTCTGAGTTTTCATTCCTGCCAGTTTGATATAACAACTCTTTAAAATTGTGGTTCCTTGTAAAAACTACCCATATATGTTTATCAGCAAAAACCTCATAGAGAGAAAAAAAATTACCAATGTCTCCACAGGATTTTCATTATCCATTCAACTCCCAGTGCATAGCGGACACATGTAGGTGTATATTCTTCCTAGGCTTTACAAACATCAGAAAACCAAAGTAGCAGGTTCACAAGTCTATATCAACATATCAAACAAATTCAAAAATGTCAACAAACAGGGGAAAAATTCTCAACAAGTATGACAACCCTCATATAAGCAGTTAGTTGATATAAACTTTTGAACACTGCTACTTTGGTTTTTTGAAATTTTCAGGAGGAGTTAGCAGTTTTGACAATCTGTGTAGGACATTGTGTAGTGCACTGGACCCCTCACATGCCAGGACACCACCCAGACACCCTAGGGGGCACTGCAGTGGACTTCAGAAATTGCTCCCAGGTGCACAGCTCCCTTACCTTGGGTGCTGAGCCCCCCCAAACCCCACTCCCCACAACTGTACACCACTACCATAGCCCTTACGGGTGAAGGGGTGCACCTACATTTGGGTACATTGGGTTTCTGGTGGGTTTTGAAGGGCTCACATTTACCACCACAAGTGTAACAGGTAGGGGGGGATGGGCCTGTGTCCGCCTGCCTGAAGTGCACTGCACCCACTAAAACTGCTCCAGGGACCTGCATACTGCTGTCATGGAGCTGTGTATGACATCTGAGGCTGGTATAGAGGCTGGCAAAAAATATTTTAAATGTTTTTTTTTAGGGTGGGAGGGGGTTGGTGACCACTGGGGGAGTAAGGGGAGGTCAACCCCAATTCCGTCCGGTGGACATCTGGTCAGTTCGGGCACCTTTTTGAGGCTTGGTCGTAAGAAAAAATGGACCAAGTAAAGTCGCCCGTGCTCCTCAGGGATGCCCTCCTTTTTTCCGTTATTGGTCGAGGAGGCCCATGTGTTAGGCACACCCCAGTCCCGCCTTCGCTACGCTTCCGACACCCCCCCCCGTGAACTTTGGTCGTCCCCGTGAAGGAAAGCAGTTGAGGACGCCCAAAATCGGCTTTTGATTATGCCGATTTGGGCGACCCTGCGAGCATGCTCATCTCCCGATTTGTGTCGAAAGATGGGCGCCCTTCTCTTTCGAAAATAAGCCTGATAGCTTCATAATCAGTACAGTCCCGAAGGACCACAGCATCACCTATATCAACATGGTGAATAATGCTGTTCCTGTTATTTCTTAATCATTGAACAGCCAGCAACTCACCCTTCATACAATTATGAGTGAAGTAGTGAAAACTGCTTCTCCATCTATTAAGATCGCTAAGGACTAACTGTTTGTAGACTGCTAGAGAAGGACTAGCAGGCTTTGGAGGAAACCATCTAGACTTATTTCTGACAATTGATGCATTGCCAGAGGAATCACTTTAAGATCATTGAACTAACTAGTCTATCAATTTTAGATAATGGTAACTCAATATATTTGGGTCTGTCCTCCAAACAACTTTCTAGAATTCAAATGATTCATAATTCAGATAACTCAGTTGCATCATATTAGTCCTTTGTTGGAAACATTGCATTGGTTACCTGTAAGGACTAGGATCATTTTTAAGGCACCTTCTTTAGTATTTAAGCTTTTGGAGGATACTTGTCCTGAAGGTGGATCACAGTTTGTGATTGGGTTTAAATCCAGGAAAATCTCTAGAACATGTATTTACTTATTGTAAGCTTTTTATTCAACAAAGAAATGTGCAGTTTAAAGCTGCTTTTTCTAAATCAATTTTTTTCTTAACGATTCGCAATTGCAATAATCTTCCTTTTGAATTACACTCACTGGAGAGTTATCTTCTATTTTGCAAAGCCTTAACAACATATTGTGTATTAGGTCTGAGGGGTTTTAATATTTGCTCTTTATTATGTAATTTTCTTAAAATTGTGTAATTCCTGATGTTTATTGTCAGATTATTTTAAAATCAATGTAACTCACCTTGAATCTTATATTAGAGAGTTGGTGAGAGAAAAGTCCCACATAACATAACAGATCAATCCATGGGATGTGCTGCAAACAATTCCTTCAAATGCAGAGAGTGTAAAAATTGTTCAATATCAACCTACGCTTGAAAGGAGTTTACCCTAATGGCAGGAATAAGTGTTAATAAAACAGAATATTGCTGATCAGTCAAAGAATGCTAGGATAAATTCACCATTACTGCTTTTTCCCTCTCTGGGATCTTGTATTCGGATGACTCTGATCATACAGAAACGATCCCCCATGCACTGCTGCCTATCACCTCCCGGCATCAAAATGGAGGTTTCAGTCACCTAGTGGTCATTTGGAGGTATTACTTCTAAGGGGTCAGGCTGTCAAGTAAGAGTGTCTACAATTTTCTCATTTTTGAAACACAAAATATAGAGTAAACTTGTTTACCATAATAAAATGAATCCATACTGATAATCCATTTAAATGAGATCAGTACAATAGATACACTTTTTTCTATATTAACGCAGAACAATGTACTATGTTTCTTGGGAATGAAAGACACATGAAAAAATATATGGACTTGTAACAATGTCTTTGGACAGGGTAGAATCAATATCCAGGAAGTTCTGCAAAAGGATATCCAGATAAGCTATCCAGACATCTTTATGCAGGTTTCAACTAACCTATCCATATAATATGTAGTCCTAATCTTAAATGAATAAGTTAGCAGTTTAAAGTTAGGAGACTATTTATTTATCACTCCACTTATCCTGATAGTGATCGAGCCACTGCTTTTACCTGCTAGTTTGGCTCCACCCCCAAAATGCCTTTATCCCATTCTCAAGTTAAACAGATAAAATTAGGCTTAATAAAAACAACTTACATACTCAAAACATATTTGTTCCTCAGTGATAACTTTTAAAAACAAAGCACTTATTTTTTTTTAATTTATAAGCATCTTTATTAAGCATTGAAAACCAATACAACAGCAAGTAACGCTCAAAGTTAATGTAAAATGATTAATATAGAATACAATCTCAAAATACAATAAAACATATGCCATAAGAACGCATGAGTACAAATTCAATGCATCTAAAGTTCAAATATTTTATTTGTTTTACTCAAGTATATAGAGAAATATAGAGGTAATTTAACAAAGGTGCGCTAGCATTTTTAGCACATGCTAAAAAATAAGCATGCACTAAATGGTAGAGATGCCCATATATTCCTATGTCTAATTAGTGAGACCATAAATTACTTGTGTGGGGACTCAAATACACAATAATTCAAATAATGTCCCAAACACTCCTCAGTAAAACACTCATTGATGAAAAACCGATGAAAAATGTCTTTATCCACATTCAGCATTAATCATATTTCAGACCTGCATTGCAAAACCAATTCACATTTATATGAATTTACTGAAGGGGATCATCAGAGTGTCCTGCAACACACACCATGTGGGCACTATGCCCATTTGTGATAATGGTGTGGCGCAAATCATCATAGATCCACTGATAATATTCTATCGTTATTTCTTTATAAGTTTTACACTTTTTTTGGACAACAGATGTTTGAATCTTAGTTATATCTTTGAAATTCATGCTCTAGAGTATATAGTATAGCACTTCACTGGCAGCAAATTTTCTACACAGGGAACCTCCGCCAACATGGCCAGGTTTCAGATTCCTTCATCAGGGAAGAAGTTCACTAGAGAGACGAAATGAAGTTAAGAGCACGATTATAATTTCATAATGAGCAGAATATCCCCTAATACACAAAAGTCAGCAGCACTCACAAAGACATATCACGCAACACTCCTGCATGGAAAAGAAATGGCTGCGATGTCTACACATGGAGTAAACTTTAAATAGTACACAGCTGTTCACGAAACCACACTCCTGATTGGGCCATGTAGCAAAAGCAGCAACCAATTAGATTAGAGACCACCAATCAATTTCAGAATTCAACCCCGAAGGGTGAAGTGTTTGCAATTGAAAGATCCAGTGTTGTTCCTTGTAGTTTCAATGTTGGACAACTTTTAAACTACAAGGAACAACGCTGGATCTTTCAATTGCAAACACTTCACCCTGCGGGGTTGAAGTCTGGAATTGATTGGTGGTCTCTAATCTAATTGTCAGTTATACTATATTAATATATAAACATTAAATGGTAGTGATGTCCCTCACCTCCCCTAATAACAACAACATAACAGTACATGTGGTTATAAGTACCTATGATTGTATGTAAGGTGAACTAGAATAAGTCAATTTCCATCAAACTTCCAAATAGGGTCCCATATGAATTTGAAACATAAGTAATTGTTCAAACTCTCAGGTATATTTGCCTCATATTTATATGTACAGCACACAGATTGACACAAAAAATGAACATTCAGCTCCATTCAACCCTTCCAGGAGTAGAGAATATTTTGCAATGCTATATCAGTTAGTATGAATATTAAATTTATATTATCTTTATGTAATTTTGAGTTGTTCTGAGATATGTTGAAAATCACTCCTCAACAAGATAATGGTTTATTTATTTCCAAGATTTCTGGTATTCTTTGCCAAATTTGAGTCCATAATTGATTTACTATAGGATACCAATTTATCAGGTGATCAAATGTACCAATATTGGTAGCACAATTCCAACATAATATAGAATGGTCTGAAAATAGTTTATTCAGTTTAAGTGATATCCACAAAGTCCTGTGAACTATAAAGAAGAGTGACTGGAGAAAATCTGAGTACATCTTCCCCAGAACTGCATCAATCATGATCAGGCAATTGGTTTTGAATGTCCATTGAACAAGTGCCCTGTTTAATAAGCAGTGCTGTAGGCATGCTAGTGTTTTTAGCACACGCTAAAAATTAGTGCGTGCTAATGCTAGAGAAACCCATAGGAATATATGTGCGTCTCTAGTGTTAGCGTGTGCTAAATTTTAGCGTGCAGTAAAAATGCTAGCATGCCTTAGTAAACAAGGCCCCCAGTTTTTGTAGTCCTCAGAGCTGTGGTTTATAGTGAATTAGTGAATTAATTTATACCATGTAGATACTTCATGTTCCATTGTAGCTATTTGATTGCTAATATTTTTTATTTCTGGTTCTTTATCATTCAAAATTTTTGATCTAAAGTGAGCTTTAATCATATGACGTAATTGTGGCCATTTAAAACATTGATTAAGAGAGATAGATACCATATTTCCTTCTGATTTCAGGGAAGGATAAAAGTTTGTCATTAAGGCATACGTTTCCAATTACTTAGATACCCTTTTTGACCCATTCTGACTAAAATGTCAGTTTTCCCTCAATTTTAAGTCATGGGCTATACCATATGGACCAGTGCATGGATTCCTTACAATTGTGAGGAAGCAAAGAGTCTATTTTATTGATCATATGACAAAATTTGGAACCAAAGCCAAACTGTTCCAAAGTTCAAAAGTCCCGCTCAACCACATCAAAGGCCTTCTCTGCATCAAGAGACAAAGAGAAAGCTGATGACTGCATCTGTTTTGCAATTTACATTAATTGGAGGCATAATCTAGTATTATTAGATGAAAACACATTTCTCATAAATCCAGATTGATCAATGTGTATTATGTGAATTAGCTGTGGCATACACAGGCATATTTTTGAAAGAGAAGGGCGCCCATCTTTTGACACAAATCGGGAGATAGACATCCTTCTCTCAGTGTCGCCCAAATCGGCATAATCGAAAGCCGATTTTGGGTGTCCTCAACTGCTTTCCTTCATGGGGACGACCAAAGTTCCCGGGGGCATGTCAGAGGCGTAGCGAAGGTGGGACTGGGGTGTGCCTAACAGATGCGCATCCTCGAGTGATAATGGAAAAAAGAAGGGCGTCCCTGAAGAGCACTTGGGTGACTTTACTTGGTCCATTTTTTCTTACGACCAAGCCTCAAAAAGGTGTGTGAACTGACCAGATGACCACCGGAGGGAATCGGGGATGACCTCCCCTGACTGCCTCAGTGGTGACTAACCCCCTCCCACCCTGAAAAAAAACAACTTTAAAAACGTTTTTTGCCAGCCTGAAATGTCATACTCAGGTCCATCGCAGCAGTATGCAGGTTCCTGGGGGGGAGGTATGTGTGTGTCAGCGGAGGCATAGCGAAGGCGTGGACGTCCGTATTTCAAACATTTTGGATGTCCTGAACTACCCCCCCCCCCCCAACAGGGATGGCCAAATTTCGAGGGAGTGGAGTGGAAGAGTGGCCTAGTGGTTACAGCACTGGTCTTGCAATCCAGAGGTGGCCAGTTCAAATCCCACTGCTGTTACTTGTTATCCAAAATCCAAATAAATAAAGGGTGTGTCGGAGACATAGCATGTCCAATTTGACATGTCGAGCACATTCGACATGGTAAACCACAACATACTACTGAGACTCCTTGGCCACTTTGGGATTGACGGAAACATACTTAACTGGATCAAGGGTTTTCTTACCACCAGAACATACCAAGTAAAATCAAACTCAAATGTATCACCTCTGTGGAAAGCAACCTGCGGAGTACCTCAAGGATCACCATTATCACCAACACTCTTCAACATGATGATGATGCCACTGGCAAAGTCCTTGTCCAATTGAGGTCTCAACCCATTCATCTATGCAGATGACATTACAATCTACATTCCCTTCAGACAGGACCTGACAGAAATAACCATGAAATTAATGATACCCTCAACATCATGGACTCCTGGGCAAACTCATTCCAACTGAAACTGAACACTGAAAAAACACACTGCCTCATCCTCTCATCACAACACAACAAGTACAAATCCGCAACTATAAGCACCCCAGGACACACACTCCCTACCTCAGATAGCTTAAAAATACTTGGCATCACACTCGATCGCAACCTCACACTCGAGAACCAAGTAAATACCGCATTAAAGAAAATGTTCTATGCAATGTGGAAACTCAAGCGAATAAAACCTTTCTTCCCGGGAAAAACTTTTCAAAACCTAATACAATCAATGGTCCTAAGCCATGCAGATTACTGTAACGGAATCTACGCGGGATGTAAAATACAACTCACAAAAAAAATCCAGATCGCCCAAAATACATCAGCCAGATTGATATATGGTAAAACACGTTTTGAAAGTGCTAAACCCCTACGAGAAAAGCTGCACTGGCTCCCAATCAATGAACGGACCATCTTCAAAATCTGCACCTTGGTACATAAAATCATCTATGGCGTAGTACCAGGATATATGATAGACCTAATAGATCTACCAACCAGAAACAGAATCAAATCATCACGATCATACCTAAACCTACATTATCCAAATTGTAAAGGACTAAAATACATAACAACTTACGCATCCAGCTTCTCCTACATAAGCGCACAACTATGGAACGGACCCCCAGATGCTGTGAGAACAATCCATGACCACTTAAACTTCAGGAAATCACTCAAAACTCACCTCTTCAAAAAGGCCTATCCCACCGATCCTACATAAATCCCAGAACCCAGCAACACAACTAATGATCGTACAGAGCCGGTGGTGGGAGGCGGGGCTGGTGGTTGGGAGGCGAGGGTATTGCTGGGCAGACTTATACGGTGTGTCCCAGAGCCGGTGGTTGGGAGGCAGGGATAGTGCTGGGCAGACTTATACGGTCTGTGCCCTGAAAATGACAGATACAAATCAAGGTAAGGTTTACATAAAAAGTAGCACATATGAGTTTATCTTGTTGGGCAGACTGGATGGACCATGCAGGTCTTTTTCTGCCGTCATCTACTATGTTAATCTATAATGTTCACTTCCTTCGACCCCTTGATGCCTGATCCACACTTACCTCATCTGACCACAATAAAACTCTGTATCTGTTATCAACCGAATTGGCAAATGCCTCTATGGTACTATGTAAGCCACATTGAGCCTGCAAATAGGTAGGAAAATGTGACTTCCAACATGGACACTGGGCAGCATATCATACCAGGGACCCTCTTCAACACTATTGTGCTCCCCCCACCCCTCTGATCGTTTTTTGAGTGCAACAGCTTGATGCACAGCACTCCACTCTGTATACATACATTCTCCTGCAGCAGCCCGGATGACACTGTAACTGACCTGCGGCTGTCAACAAGCTCGCCCACCCGAAAGGCCCTATAAAATGCCAATGCTAAGGCCACTCAGAAGAGACTCATCTCAAAAGCTGAAAAGGTCACACTATCAACAGCCTGCAAAAGGCGCACCAAAAGGTCGTGAATAATCGGCCGACGAGCATCCGGCACCAGGGGACATGACCTGCTCCAACCCTTCAAGGAACTGCGGACTAGAAAACTGGATATTGGCTGACCCCACCCAAACACCTTGCTGAAAAATGTGAACCCTGCTAGATGACGCATGACTGTACTTCGCGAACTACCCCTTGCCTTGGCATTAGCAATGCAGGCAGCTAACAGCTCGTCAGATGCCTGGGTCGCTGTCCAACCTTTGCTCCTAAGATAGCTAGTCACTCTGTCATAACCGTAGGTATATGCTGACCATGTGGAAGGTGCAACCGAGGATTTCAGCATCTCCCACACCTCAGGTCTCCTAGCCGCCAAAGATTCCCCAGCATCGGCTGTCCTTCCACATCTGCCTCCGATGCCAAAGCCTGGAAAGTCTGAAATTGAAAATGAGAGAGCATCAGCCAAACGATTGGAAATTCCCAGCAAGTGCCTAGCCTGTAAGTGAACATTTAATTGCAGACAACGCAGAACCAGCTCCCTAATCAAGGAGTTCACCAGCAAGCAACGCGCAACCTGCTTGTTCACTACTTCCACCACCCCCTGGTTGTCGCACCACACCAAGATACTTTTATTCTGCAACTTCCCAAGCCACAACTCACAAGCCACCACAAACGGAAACAGCTTCAAGAATGTAATGTTCTTTGTATCCGCTAGTGGGGGCAAACTGGCCCAGGGACCACTGGGGGAAGGGTAGGCATCGCTGCCCATGGGGGCAAAACGAAGGGCAGCCAGTGGCCCCATGGATCTGGGCCCCATCCTGTCGAGCAGCCGCCCATACTTGTAGGGAGCCCCCCCCAGAGCCCCTCGGTATAGCAAAGGAAAGCTGTGAATGCCCAACAATCGCAGCCGCACTCTCTACCCATTGTCTACCCACGGGCTGTGAACCCCCCTGGGCCAGGCCACCGTGTGCCTCATCTAGAAACTCGGCCGCCCTCTCTTCCGCCGAAGCCTCCATGTAGGCAGCTGATGGAGAAGGAGGATTTACCACTGACTCCCTGCACAAGCCTCCCTCATCTGTCCCCCTCTCTCTCACAGCCAGCCCTACCCCGTCAGAAAGTGCAGCTATGCCCACTGGCAGCTCCACAGCCCCCGATCTCTGTGCCCTCACCCCCGCCTTTGAACCCACTCCCTGCTTGCTGGACCTGGCTGGAGGAGTTTTTCCCTGCCTCTTCCTGCCTGCCCCCAGTGCAGCCTCTACTGCAATTGCAGACCTGGCTATCTCCTTAGATCTGTGAGGCACTGATACCTCCCCTGCACTCACCCACTCTGGACTCTCTTCAAGGGAGTCACTAGCGCAGAGGGACACCTCTGCAAGCATATCCTCCTCCCCAGTAGCAACAGCACCGGACGCCATTGCTCAAAGCATGTAAGCCGCATTGAGCCTGCCATGAGTGGGAAAGCGTGGGGTACAAATGTAACAAAAAAAAAAGCCGCCTCTGAGGATCAGGAAACGCCCTGAGCCTCAAAGGAAGCACAGCCTTTATTCCTTCCCCACTGCCCCGCCCCCGGCAACCTCTCCTCCAATCGGAAGCAAGAATATCAATGGCTGGCCGGCTTCTTTTAAGCCAACCAATTCTTCAGCCCCTGAGCCCTCCGGCCGAGAACACTAACCCCCCCCCCTCACCCCCCACTCCTACCCATGCACTCTCTCCTTCCTGCCCAGAACCTTGTCGAACGGGCCCAGCCCTCGTTTAACAGGACCCACCGAGACACGCTCTCGGGCCTTTCTTTCTTGAACAAATTAGTCTTTAGATGGAGAACTGGAATTCTGTTTCTAAGAGCAAGCTACAGAATATTTTTCCTTACTCAACACATGGTACAGTAATGGACTATGGAATGTGTTATATAGAAGTTATACAAAATTAGTTGGGCATACCCAGGAGTAATCGGGCAGTGCTTCACACTGCCTAGTTACCTCTGGAGCCCCTACTACCACATTGCTTTTTTTTGTCAATATTTTGGTGCTGTAATGGTAAAGTAAAAGTTCTGGAAATCATTAAATTTTCTTTCTTTCTGTTTTTTTTTAGAGAGATATAGAGGGAGATTTTAGAAAGAGCATAGGATGATACCTTTTTATTGGACATAACTTAACACATTTCTTGATTAGCTTTCGAAGGTTGCCCTTCTTTCTCAGATCGGAAATAAGCAAATATTGGTAGGTGACAGTATATATAAATGAAACATCAAAGCATTTCAGTGACAGTCTAACAGGATAAGGGTGGATAGGTGAGAAACAGGAAGAGTCTGGTGGATGAGGAACAGGTAGATATGCATGGAGATAGGAGGGTGACAAAGCAGTACAATTGTATGGTTTATAATGGGCTAGAAAACCCAGATCTTTGTTAAGTACTGTCTGGTGGGTGGCAAAATATTTAATCATTCTGACTTCAAAGGTCTTACGTTCCTGTATTGTTTTAATGTTCCCTTTCAGGATTCTTACTATGAAATCACTGGTACAGTGTTCTGGTTTTGTAAAGTGCTGCCATACAGAGGTGACATCCTGATTGGTACTAGCATTTTTCATATGGTGTCTATGTAAATTAAATCTCTTGTTTAGCATCTGACTTCTTTCTCCAATGTAGCAGCCTTCGTTGCATTTTTTACACTGAATGATATATACTACATTGGAAGATGAGCATGTGAAAGATTCCTTAATGTTGAATATTTTTCCTTTGTGAATGACCGTGGGGTCCTGTGAAATGTTTTGGCATAGTTTGCAGCTGGATATATTGCAAGGATGTGTGCCATTCTCTTCTTTTTGAGTCTGTGTTGAGAGCTTACTTCTAATTAGCTTGTGTTTTAAGTTGGGTGGCTGTCGGAAGGCCAGCACTGGTGGGGATGGGAATATCTCTTTCAGTAATTCATCCTCCTGGAGTAGAGGCTGTAGATCTTTTATGTTTTTCCTTAATTTTTCCAGCTGTGGGTTGTATGTCACTATAAGGGGGATTCTGTCTGTGGCTTTTTTTTTCTTTGTACTGTAGCAGATTTTCCCTGGGTAACCTTCGAAGGGCAACCTTCGAAAGCTAATCAAGAAATGTATTGTTATGTCCAATAAAAAAGATATCATCTTATTTTCTTTTCCATGTTTTATTTTGTTTTATTTCTATTGATTACCTTTAAAAGTGGACTAACACAGCTACCACAACTCTCTACTCAAGAAAGAACATATAAATCAGAATTTAGACATCCATGTATGGACATATCAAGTTCTGCTGGTATTTTATTACAGGTTCTGCCAACATAGAGCATGTTGTTCAAAACCACATTCAGTAATGGACATGTATACACTTTTTATATGTAAAGGGTGTGTCCAATTCATAAGCATTGATGTCTAAAATATCAGTAGAGTCAATATATAAACATAAACATATATTTGTACGTTCTGGAACATACACATTGATGCCTATCATTTAATAAAGCTACATATCTATTTTTCCAAAGCTGTCACAAAGCCTAATATCCTTTGCCAGTATTGCTTTGGAGGGAGAACAAAAATACTAATGAATTAAGGGGAAAGCCAACTCTAATCCCTCCAGTGGAGTGCTGCCCAAAATGAGCAACTTTCTCTAATCTAGCTGTCTCCTGGAGCAGGAGTAAATCCTGCCATTGATGTCAGCGGCCATAAACATTCATTCTCCTTCTGCAATGGTGAATGCATGTGTATCTTTTTGTTCTGCCCTAGTCCTGCTCAAAACACACCCAGACTATGCCCTTTTGCCATATGCATGTATTCAATTTTTGGACTTGTATATCCTTATCTTCAAAATCAGGATTTAGATGCGCATGTAATATACATATTTTGATGCCAGTTTATGAACATCCAAAATGCTAATAGGGTTTCTAAAATAAGCATCGTAAGTACTATATTACTCTCCATTGTTTAAGAACAGTGTGGATCCTTACGCTAATAATATGTTTGATCTTGAAGTGATAATTGTCCATTTCATAAGAAATAATTCCTTTGTTATGCTTGTAACAGAGAAAACTAAACAGCCTCAAGAAATTAATGTTAGCAATATTTATGGTTTGTGATAAATATTTCATAGTAGAAAATCTGCAGTTTCAGCCTTTCAGCTTTGCTATTTCAAGTAGTCATAAAAATATTTTATATTGTATAAGCACTAGGAAAGAATATGTATCTGCTTTATTTTCTGCATTAAAATCCATGTAATTTTGTGCAACATAATTGCATGCTTAATATAGCACATTTTTATCCAATAACAACTAGGTAGTAAAACAAATGATAAACACAGATTACACTCTTTAATGGCGTGAAAATACAATAGATAGTGCATGCTGTACTAAGAAGAAAATTGTCTTCAAAAACTCAACTCTGATGAAAGAAATGTTTGTCTTTATTAACACTTGCACAGATTTGCAAGAGAAAATATCTTTGCACATTTAACAAAGATCTCTGTAAACCACCTAGACAATTTTGTTTGATAGGCGGAATAACAAAAAGTAAATAAACTTGGCCTTATGCTTGGGTGTCGAGTACATTAGCCAATGATATTATGCAGGTTATTATCATTTAGAACCTACAAGAGTAGACGTTGTTTAATGTAGATTCCCTTCTCTTCTACCATATTTATGAGATCAGACTGTACACATTGTAGGATTTCTGTTTAGATTGCCCAAAGTTAGATGCTAGGATGATCCACGCTAAGGTAGTTTTCTATAAAGGCCATTCTACACAGAATAGCCTTTATTGAATATTAGCTTAGTGCATATTTTGCACCTAACTTTGGGCATGAGCATTTACACCTGCCAAAGGCTGGTATACTGCTCACGCCCAACTAGTGGCAGCTAGGCACGCAAATGTAGGCATTCTATACACTGCACCTAAATACTGCAAGTGCCCATGACCAGTCTATGCCCCTCCCATGACCATGACCATGACCTCTTTGGAGTTGTGTACTATGAAAATTATGCGCATATGTAATAGAATGTCAGATCCAAGCATAACTCCTAATGACTGGCAATTAAATCCTGATTGGAAATTCTCAAGAACTTCATAGTATCCAGCCGTTGGAATAGTAATAGGCATAGCAATGTTTTTGTTCGTGACAGGAGATTCTAGAAGCTGTTGAATTGTGCAGAGGTATTTGATGAGTGCTCCTATCAAGTGAGAGATAATTTGAGGTGAAAAGCCCCAAGAGAGCAGAAAATTTGGTATGGTCATTGATGTCAATGTGATAAATTTAAACGTGAAAGGTCTGACATAGTTTTAGTATGTGTAATCATGCACAACAAAGCTATGATTGTTTGTATTGTTTTTTTATACACATTATGATGGATATTTTAGAAGTCCCATTTGCTATTTGCATGTGTAAATACTGTCATTTAATCATACGTATCAAATAAATTTTAGAAAGTGACAATTTACACATGTGAATGAAAAGGGGTCATGGTTTAGAGTGGTTAAGGTGAGACTAACATAGTCCAAAATGTACACATATTCCTCATTTCAGAAGGTGAATGCATGTTTATGAGTACCAAGATCAACACTGGGATTTACACCTGTTCTCAGGCACATCTAGGTTTCATAAAAGTGCTCATTTTGGGCAGTGCTCTCTACTGGAGGAATTAGGAAACTGTATCCCTTTGATCTCCCTGTCTCCCCCCCCCCCCCCCCCCCCCCCCCTCCCTACATGATTGTGGTCTCTACCTAATTGGGAGAACACAGATATCTCGGTATCCAAAATGACAGAAAATGCACATCTACGGTAAATGTTGACTCTTACATGTCTATGTTTAGACATGTATGTTGCCTAGTTGCTTCCACTAATGTTTTAGACATTGATAATTACAAAATTAGTGCTGTTGCCACATGTAGCTAGAACATACAGATCTATTCTTGCATTATTTTAGAAAACTTTCTACATTTGCAGATCCTTCTCTAAAATACTACCAGCATCTAATATGTTCCAATGACTTTAGAGTGGTAGTTCAATGTATTTATTTATTGAGATTTATTAACTGCCTTTATGAAGAGGTTCACCCAAGGCAGTGTACAGCAGGTACAGTTTAACAAATTTTCTACGCTTGATTATTTTAATTCCCTATATCTAGGTTTCTTTATATCAGCCCAAAGACCTCTACAAGTTGCATAGAATGCTGCAGCATATCTGATCTCAGGAATCTCTCAAAGGCAGCATTTTCCAAAACTTGTAGATCTACACTGGCTACCATTCCATGCGAGAATCAGATTCAAGATATTGCTGGTTATTCATAAAGTTTAAAAGCACCAAGTGTTATAATAGTTATAGCCTGTTTTGAAGATATACCAATCTAATCAATCTTTGAGGTCAGAAGGTAGGGAATTCAATAAATGGTGCTAAAACTTAGGCAATGAAAAACTTCAATGCTAAAGGGTGTGCAACCTATATAGAATAGTGTTTAGCGAGGATCCCATGCCTAACTTTTGGGTACCAGACTGACGCCTGCCGAAACCTGGTGAACATCCTGGTGCCCAAGTTAAGCGTGGTTAGGCAGTATTCTGTAATTCTACATGCAACTTTTCAGAATGCCCCTAATATGCCCATGGCCATGCCCCCTTTTGAGATACACACAAGTAAATTAGGCACCGTGCCTTACAGAATAGAACGCATCCAGATGTGCATGCAAATTATAATGAGTGACAATTAGCATCAATAATTGGTTGCTAGCACCCAATTAATGATGGTTCAGAGCTCATTATCCAATTTATTCGTGGATACCTCTCAGAAGGCACCCAAAGTTGGGTGTGCAACTTTGAGCACCATGTATAGAATCTGGGGGAATATGCTCGGAATGTTCTATTTTTGCAGAAGACACACTTTGCAACACAAGAAGCTGCACAATTTCTATTGCAGGATAGGCAGAAGGGAATCATCTTCCATGATACAATAAGCAGCTGACTGATACTGTTGTCTTTAGGAGGCTGCTAAAGGCCTTCTTGCTTTTTCAAGCAAATGGTTTGCAAATTAGAAATATATAGAAAGCTCTCATTGCTGTGGTTGTTTAAGAGTAATGCAATGTATGTGTTCTTAGTTTTAGAAATATCTGATGGATAGTTTACGGGGACGCTCCTGCTTATATGTATAGCCTGATTGACCTTCCTCCACGAAACTCCGTAAGGTCGTCCTGCACCTATCTCAATCTACACTTTCCAAACTGCAGAAACTTGAGATACAAGCTACTTTTTGCCTCCTCTTTTAGCTTTATGAGTCCCCGTTATTGGAAAACATTACCACTATCGTTAAGAGAGCTATCCGATCACAGCCTGTTCAAGAAGTCCCTAAAGACCTACCTATGTGATCGATCATACTCCTCTGCTGCTTGACCTCCTGCAATTCCTCATCCCTTTATCCTTTTGTTTCCCTCCCTTCCCCTCTTCTGCCTTATTCTTTTTTGCTCTAGAATTACTATGTTAGTATTTTACTTGAATGTTGTAAGCCACATGGAGCCTGCCTCAGTGGGATTTTGTGGGATATAAGTGTTCACAATAAATTATGTCTGTCTTAATGTAATTACATTTGGTTTTTGTTGTACTCTGCTTAAGTTTAGGTGGATTATAATAAAGATAAAGACCTGGATGCCTCAATTCTGATTTGTATGTTCTTCCTAAAATCTGCCATTAATTCTAATGAGAATTCCACATGCTAATATTCAAGACAATGCTCCCTCTAAGCTAAGCAGGAGTCTTCCAACAGCATTGCTGCCAATGAGAGCTAAATGAGCTGTGATTGGCTGACAGAAACTTAGAGGGACTTAAAAGAAAGGGAAGGATATCTAAGCAATTGAATAACCTGGTGCACTGGCTAGAGCACTGAGCTTGTAATCAGAAGGTTGCTGGTTCGATTCCCCCTTTTACTATCAGTTTAATTTGGATGTCCCTGACTGCACTTGCTTGCTTGTTTTTTTTTTTCTTCCGATTTTTCCTCTCTGCATGGGTTCCGCGCAGCACCAACTAAACTAAAATTGCTCTGGGGACCTGCATATTGCTGTCATGGAGCTAGGTATGATATTTGAGGCTGGCATAGAGGCATCTCAGGGGGACCAGTGCACTACCAATGCTGGCCCCTCCCACAACCAAATGCCTTGGATTTGGTCGTTTTTTAGCTGGGCCGCTTCAGTTTCGATTATCGCTAAAAAACAAAAACGCCCAGCTCAAAAAACACCCTAATCCAATGTATTTTCAAAAAAAAAAGATGGACGTCCATTTTTTTCGAAAATACAGTTCGGCCTGCCCCTTCACAGACCCGTTCTCAGATATGGACGTTCTTACACATAGGTGTTCGTGTTTGATTATGCCCCTCCACGGGGCTCATTTTTGAAAGAGAAAATGTCTAAAAAATGGCATAAATCAGCATTTGGACATTTTTCTCACCAGAATGTCCAAATCTGTGTTTTCAAAACCCATTTTCCACATGTTTTTCTATGCTGTTCATTTGGAGTGAGTCCAAATCTCAAGGGTCTGTGCTGGGGATGGGATTGGGTGTTCCTAAGACATAGACATTTTTCAGCCATAATGGAACAGAATAAAAACATCTAGGACTAAAGCTAAGACATTTTGAGCTAGATCTGTTTTAATAATGACTAACTCACAAATACAGCTTAAGAGGATATCAATATTCTATAACAACAAATCAATCCTCATCTAATAAAAATCACTGTAATATAATTATTCACTGCACTCTCAATAACCACTGTAATATAGTTATTCGCTGCACTATCAATAATCATCAGCAAATTGGAGGAAAAACTTCAACAGACTTCATTCTTTTAGGCACACAGCCATTAAATTCAAGGAACTCTTGCTGTCATCATAGGCAAAAAAAAAAAATCTCCATCAACTATTTAACTTTTACAATCCATATAATGGAATACAAAAAAACCTTATCTTTTCAGGATGCCCAGCGTGTTCACACTATCAATGGCTGACTATGGCCAAAGTTTTAGAACTTCCTCAGGGTGACACAAGAGGGGTGGAGCCAGGAGATCATGTTCCAGGAAATATTAAAGCCCATGGCACAGCTAGGTTAAGGAGGCCCAGAGGGAAGCAGTGAAGCCCAACTGCATTTTCCTGCACTACCTACTTGTGAACTCCAATTGCTACAGTCAGTGATACCTGCCACTGACCCTGAGGAAGTTCTGAAACTTTGGCCATAGTTGGCCATGGATAGTGTGAACATGCTGAGCATCCTGAAAAGATACGTTTTTTTGTATTTCATTACATGGACTGTATTCCATTATATGGACTGTAAAAGTTAAATAGTTGATGGAGGTTTTTGCCAATGATGACAGCAAGAGCTCCTTGAATTTAACGGCTGTGTGCCTAAAAGAATGGAGTCTGTTGAGGCTTTTTCAATTGCTGATGATTATTGAGAGTGCAGCTAATAATTATATTACAGTGGTTTTTATGAGATGAGGATTGTTTTGTTATGAGATGAGGATTGTTAATAATGACTAAGCCACAAAAAAGTGTCCCAAATGACTAGATGACCACTGGGTGAATAAAGGAATGACCTCCCCTTACTCCTCTAGTGGTCACTGACCCCCCTCCCACCCCCTAAAGGTGTAAAAGAAACAATGCAAACCATCCTGTATGGTATCCTCAAATGGTATAGCCAGTCCTATTAGTGCAGTGAGCAGGTCTCTGGAGTAGCCTAATGGTCAGTGCAATGCACTGAGGAAAAGGGGACCTTGGCCAATAATCCACTCTTTTATACTTGTATTGGAATGTGTCAGCCCTCAAAACCCACCAAAAACCTGCTGTACCAGTGGCGTAGCCAAAGGTGAGCCCGGATGGGCCCAGGCCCACCCACTTTGGGCTCAGGCCCACCCAGTAGCAGCACACCAATGATGTGGCTGGCAGAGATCCCCAAGCCCCACCAGCCAAAAACTCCCAACAACCGTCCCTCCTTCATACCATGTAAATAGCAGACCTTCGCCTGCAGTGAGCAGCGACTGATACATACTGGTTTCACCGGCCCCACATCCTTCCCTCTGATGTATTCCCGCCTATGTGGAAACAGGAAGTTACATCAGAGGGAAGGCTGTGAGGCCAACATGAGCAGTGTGTATTAGTTGCTGCTCGCTGCCGGTGAAAATCTGCTATTTAAAAGGTATTCGGGGGAGGGGATGTTTGAGAGACCACATGGCATGCAGGCGAGAGAGGGAGAGACCAAATCACTTGTGGGTCAAGGCAGAGTTCTTTTGTCCACCCATCTTGGGCCCAGGCCCACCCAAAATTGGGTATCTGGCTACGCCCCCTGTACCCACATATAGGTGACACCTGCAGCTATAAGGGCTAATGTAGTGGTGTATAGTTGGGTACACCATTCTAGAGAAGGCATAATAGCTCCTGTGTTAGCAACATGGTGAGATAGAAAACCTATTTTGGGGAACCTTTAGGAGTGGAATTGTTTCAGAAAAGACATGTTAGAAACTTGTGTTATTTGGAAAAACTTCAATGAGAGTTTTTTCATGATTATTTTGTAAGTTAAAAGCTGGTAGTCTTCAACATGGGAAAGCTTGTTGATTCAGTTGAAAAGCTCTGCTCTCCTTAATGCAGCTCTTATATTGTGACCATAAGGGGTTCTGCACTTGAAAGGTTGGCTTAGGGGGAACTATGGGGGAGGAGCAATACTACTACTACTTTGCAGTAGAAACAGGACAGCGCTGTTTCCCAGTGTTAGGTCAGTGAACCAGGTACATCGGAGCCCAAACATTCTGAGTTGAAACTGGCCGCAGCTGCTCAGGTGACCCCTAGTGGTGACACTGCATACCCTGTTTTAGGACAGTGTTTGTTAAGCCCGGTCCTGGAGTATCCCTTTGCCAGTCAGGTTTGCAGAATATTCACAATGAATGCATGAAAGAGATTTGCCTATAATAGAGGCAGTATATGCAAATCAAGTTTATGTATATTTATTATGGATATCCTTGAAACCTGACTGGCAAGGAGTACTCCAGGACTGGACTTGGGAAACACTATTATAGGGTACAAGATGAGTGGGAAATGGGCAGATTATGATGAAGGAATGGGTGTATCACATGAGCAATTGTTGCATGCTGTCAATAAACTTACTGCATGGGAAAGATTTATATTGTGCAATAACAGATGGAAAAATGTTGGAAATATTCCCAACAGTTAGCACACAGGATTTGCATTTATTGTGTGGCAATTTGGGCACTTATAACATTTTAAATGCAAAATGTTACCACACTTTAATAACAAGGCCCCATGCACTACCTTGTTTATTTTTTGTTGTGTGTGCCTTGCCTATCTGTCCTGGTAAAAATGTTATCTGGAAGGAGGATGAACTGTCCTGTATATGCCTCTCTACACTGATGCATACATTTTTGGCATGGGCTATTGAAAAGACAAAAATGCCATGCAAACCAAAAGCAAATCAACTCTAGCTGAAAAAAAATTACCCAGTAAGGGGTCCTTTTACTATAGTGCACTGAAAAATGGCTTGCGGTAGTGTAGGTGCGGATTTTGGGCATGCGCTGATCCATTTTTCAGCACACTTGTAAAAAGGGCCTTTTTTAAAATTTTTGCCAAAAATGGATATGTGGCAAAATCAAAATTGCTGCACGTCCATTTTGCATCTGTGACCTTACCGCCAGCCATTGACCTAGCGGTAAAACTCACGCGGTAACTGGGCGGTAATGACCTAGATGCGCCAAAAATAAAATTACCGCAAGAGCCACACCGTAGCCGGGCGGTAACTCCATTTTGGCATGTGTTGGGTGCACATAGATGATTACGAGGCTTAGTAAAAGGGCCCCTAAATTACTAATTTAATTGAAACCACTATAAACCTACTGCCCTTGTGTTAAATTGTAGCACTTGTCACTGGTGAACATGTACAAGGAAAACATTTCTGTCCAGTGCTTTTGGTGTTAAAGGACTTTGGAATAAAAATTGAAATCATGCACTGTGGTCTCCTCTTCAGCAGTGATAGGTAATTTTTCAATGTATCATCTGAGCAAGACTCACTTACTCTTTCAAATCGTCCAGCTGACCTGTCACTGTCAGTTCTCAGACATATTTCCTGGGAGAAATCTTTTTTTTCTCCATTTTTAGATAGGAAATTGTTATTTGCCATGGGTGTCACTCTTGATTCATCTGCAGAGTCTATGCCAAGAGTAAGTGTCCTTTTTTCCCATTTCAAATTGTAACTGAGCCCGTGAAGACTGAAAGCTTTGTTTGAATAAAGATGAACTCCAAATTAGGCAGCCTTCTTGATCCTGATCAACTTTTAATTCAAAAGGAGAAAAGGTGACCAAGCTTTGCCTGAAAAAATCAAATATTTTGCTTCTTTCTCAAATAATGAGCTCTTGACACTGTTTTAGAGAGCATCTATATGAGTATAGAAATAAAAATAAGTTAAGGGAAGACAAAGGAGTCTATAGCTAGTAGAGGTGAACACCTGGGAAACCTTGCCAATGGCATAAACTAGAGAAATAAATATTTTTTTCGGTTTTGAAAATGTTAACATTAGTCCAAGTGTGAAGCTAGCTGATATCGACTTAGTCTAAGCACTGTAGGTTGATGCACAGCAACAATATTATATCCACAATCCTGTCAAAGTAGGCCGGACAGTAAATTATATTTACCTTTGAGCCCGTTTAAAGATCGTATTAGAAGCACATTCATATCCAGAGGAAGTGGAGGAAAGAAGAACTGATAAGAAAGATTTCCTCTCCGATCTATCTTAGCATCTATTTGATAGCGTCAGTGACAATTTGGATGTGTCTATAGGGAAATGGGATTTATCGTTTGCTTCTGCCCTTGCAAAAATTGTTGTACCTTTATGACTGGTTGGAACAGCACAGAACAAGATATAAAATTGGTTTACTGTTGTTCTTGGAAACTTGAAAAAAAATACTGCAGCAATTTGAAGAAACTATGGAGGCAGTCAAAATGTCCAGCTGATAAACAGCTGTGGAGGGCAGAAAATAAAGGATAGACGGGGAAAAAAAAGTAGTAGCCACAAAGTGAAAATATTTTTTCTAACATAATTGTTTCTACTTTTAATGGCACTAAAAATCTGTTGTCAATTGTAAATGGATTAATTAGTGCTACACATCCACAGCCAGAGAAGTTCCTTCCTGATGGTAGATCACAGAGAGTTTTAGAAGTCTAAGATTAAAACCATAAAAGATACTATTTGTCCTCTCGTGCTTCTGCATGAATGATTACTTTTCTGAAGTCTTTCCCTTTAGTGCTTTGGATGATACTTTATCCTCAAAATCTTTTATGCAGTCTTGAAAATTCTTTTCATATGAGGAGAGAGGAGTAGTTTAATGACTACGAAAGATCAAAAAACTATTTACTAAAACATCTACTATTTATTGGTTTGTTTATGGCATTTGTAACTCGCATTATCCATGCAGTAATTAACTGACCAGGATCAGCACCTGGCCAGTTCAATGCCTTATAACTGGCTATCCGGTGATATAAGTGACTATCCACCAATTTCCCACCCCACTTTAGTGGCTACATTTAACCGAATGAATGCATGGGATATCTTTGGCTGGTTTGAACACAACCGGCTAAGTCTGAACATTGACTTAGCCAGTCATGTTCAAACCAGCCAAAAAAAAAAAAAACCCTGGATATTCAATGCCAGTAACTGGAAAACGTCTGTCAGTGAATATCTTGGTATAGTAAGATGTTCATCTGCAATAATGAAACAAAATGAAAATGTCTAGTCCCAAAATTGACATTTTTGACTAGACCTGTTTCAGTTATGAATAAGTGACCAAACGGTGGCCTAAATGACCACTGAAGGGATTAAAACATAAACACCTCTTACTCCCCAGTGATCACAGACACAAACCCCCCCCCCCCCCCACCCCCAAGATGTGATAGAGACAGTACATACCAGGCTGTATGACAGCTGCAGCTATGATTACCATTCTTGTTAGAGCAACAGTCATATCCTAGGTATAGACTAGTGGTCAGAGCAGTGGACTGTAGAGAAGGAGAACCAGGCCCATATCCTACTCTAACTGGTACACTTGTGGTAGAATGTGTGAGCCTTCCAAAAACCACTAAATAAAGGGGAAGGGACTTGATATACTGCATTTCTGTGGTTACAATCAAAGCAATTTACACATTATATACAGATACTTATTTTGTACCTGGGGCAATAGAGAGTTAAATGACTGGCCCAGAGTAGCAAGTTGCTGTAATGGGAAATGAACCCAATTCTCCTGGTTCTCAGGCCACTACACTAACCATTAAGCTACTCCTCCAGTCCTACTGTACCTATATATGGGTAACACCTGCAAGCTTGAGGGCTATTGTAGTTGTGAACAGTGAGGTACAGTAGGACTTTATCTGTTTTTGGAGGGCTCACCCTACAATATAAGGGGATTATGATGAGATGAGTCCTGGGACCTTTTATGTGAAGTCCACTGCAGTGCCCCATAGATTGCCCCACTGCTCTGCTGGGATGACTGTGTGGTCAGTCTACTAAGAATGATGGCCCCCCAGACATACATAAGTATTGCCGTACTGGGACAGACCAAAGGTTCATCAAGCCCAGTATCCTGTTTCCAATAGTGGCCAATCCAGGTCACAAATACCTGGCAAGATCCCAAAAAAGTACAAAACATTTTATATTGCTGATCCCAGAAATAGTGGATTTTCTCCAAGTCCATTTAATAATGGTCTATGGACTTTTCCTTTAGGAAGCCATCTGAACCTTTTTTAAACTCCGCTAAGCTAACCGCTCCTACCACATTCTCTGGCAATGAATTCCAGAGTTTAATTACACGTTGAGTGAAGAAATATTTTCTACGATTCATTTTAAATTTACTACATTGTAGCTTCATCACATGCCCCTAGTCCTAGCATTTTTGGAAAGCGTAAACAGATGCTTCACATCTATCCGTTCAATTCCACTCATTATTTTATAGACCTCTATCATATCTCCCCTCAGCCGCCTTTTCTCCAAGCTGAAGAGCCCAAGCCGCTTCAGCCTTTCCTCATAGGGAAGTCGTCCCATCCCCTTTATCATTTTCGTCGCACTTCTCTGTACCTTTTCTAATTCCACTATATGTTTTTTGAGATGCGGCGACCATAATTGAACACAAAATTTGAGGTGCGGTCGCACTGTGGAGCGATACAAAGGCATTATAACGTCCTCATTTTTGTTTTCCATTCCTTTCCTAATAATACCTAACATTCTATTTGCTTTCTTAGCCACAGCAGCACACTGAGCAGAAAGTTTCAACGTATCATCAACGACGACACCTAGATCCTTTTCTTGGTCTGTGACTCCTAAAGTACAACCTTGCAAGATGTAGCTATAATTCGGGTTCCTCTTCCAGTGGATAGTTTTTAAACATTTTTCTCTTGGACATTTTTTTTACAAAATGATCCCAAAAGAAAAATGCACTTAGCACGAAACATCTAAAAAAGGTGTTTTTCCAACCACAAAGATAGACGTTTTTCAGATTCAAGAATGACTATGTTTGCCACTCGATTTTTGGATGTTTTTCCCTGCCCTAAATTCACCGCAGTTGCCACCCACTTTTTATGCTACTAAATTTAAGAGTTTACTGAAATTCTGAGTAAAAATTTATGCACTCAGTTCCAGTAAATTTTCAAGGAAGTCAAATTATTAGCATGACTCTCAAAGTTAAAGCATAAATCCTTTGAATACTGGGCCCAAGAGGCTAATTTATGAGCATAACTCTCAAAGGGCCCCTTTTACTGCAACGGGTAAAAGTCTTGTTTTTAAAGGAAATGGTTGTGCATCCATTTCCCAGGGGAGCCCTTACCGCCACCTATTTAGGAGGCGATCAGGGTTCCTGTGCTAACCCAGCAGCAACCCGGCAGTGCACAAAACTGCCAAATTACCACTGGGTAAGCCACCAGCGCTAAAAAATAAAAATATTTTTTCAGCACCAGAAATGGTGCACAGTGGGGGCAGGCAGTAGTGCCAAATTAGTGCATGGCAAGCCCACATTGGCCTTCTGTGCCTTTGTAAATGGTCCCCAATGTTAGAAGCATACATCCTTTGAATATCAGGTCCAATGTTCAAAACAATATAAGTGGGCAGGAAATGTTCCTGCCCATTTAAATCACACTGAGCAGATAGAGGTTATTCAGTGGCACTTACTTGGGCAATGCCAATGAATATTTCTTCTGACTGTCACAACATTCCCTAGGTAGTGCCAGGGCAGTCCAAGGGTGGAGTTGGGAGTTATGCGATATTGGCAATATATTCAGTGACAGAGCTTGCTTAGATAACTGGGCAAATAGGACCATTTAAATAGCAGTCCTAACATTACCTTGTTAACTATTCAGGTACAACACTGTTTTTCCTTTTACTCATTCTATATCTCACACATACCTTTGCCTTCCCAGCCAAATGACCCAGTCATAAAGGCAGGCAGATACACAAACGGGCGGCGGCCTGGCACAGCCAAGGGATGCAGCTGAGAGGGAAAGGGGGGCTGAGAGGGTTGAAGGGATTGGGGGCAGGGAGAAGCACACTAGATTGGGCATAGTAAGGGAAAGGATGGTAAGTGTAGGAGTCGATGGTAGAATCAGGTAAAATGAGGGGAAGTCCTGGAGGTGGGGAAAAGGGGAGCCACTAGAGGCAAGAGCAACTGGACATCACTCCTGCCAAAGATCCCTTGTCCCCTCTGGATCCTAGAAGACCCCCCCAGGCCCCAGGAGGACTCCTAGATGCCCCCAGACCCTCTTGGACCCCCCCCCCCCCCAGACCATCAGGGAGTTATGAAGGTAGCTCCTGTAGTGGGAGTGAAGGGGCTAAAGTCATGGGGGGTTCATCTTAAATTAGGGGGATTAAGGCGAGGGGTGGGCTGGAGGATTTGCAAGCCTGGAAGCATCAGGCTATGGCTTTATAGCCCAATGCTCCCAGACAGTAAAATAATCCCAGTTAAAAGCTGGGGTTATTTTACCATTGTTTTGAGGCCCTAACATGACATGCAGTGTATCATTGGAAGTCGCATTGGGGCATTTACCTAGTAATGAGAAGCAAAACATGCATTTGCATATTTTGCATCTCATTACTATCTAACCTGGGGCAACTTATTTATTGCCACACAGCATTAGGACTGTTTAAGTCACATTAAGGGCCAATTAACATGACTTAAAGCCCTAACATCGCTTGATAAATCCCCCCCCCCCCCCCCCCCCCCCAAGTCATGTTATAGTTTTAGAAGTTTCAAGAAAATGCATTCTTTAATTTTGGGATCCATAACTTTGAGAAGCAGGTTCAAATATCCCCTGAAGCAAGCACTTCAAGTGCCAAAATGGTAGCTGTCACATGTTGGAAATTTTTTCAACTATTCCTTACTAGAGACTGTAACTGAGCAGGTGAAGTTCTATTGTCCACTGTTTTTGATGAATTTTTAACTTATGGACCACATATAAATCATGTGATCAAAAATGGATTTTATACTATAAAAAAACTAAGAAGGTTAAGATCAAATTTTAACTTTTTATGCTTTTAGATTAATGGCATAATCTCTACTCATCACAGATGGATTACTGCAATGCAATATTTGTGGGCTTATTTGAGGGCCTGTTAAAAAAAATTACACTTTTCAGAATACAGTGGCAAGACTTATCTGTTGATCTTCTAAATATGAATCGGCTTCCCCATTGCTGCTAAATCTTCAATGTCTCCCTGTTATGGCCTTAATTATTTTTAAATTGTGTGTCACAACCTTTCTTATTTTGTATGGATCTGCTCCAGAATATTTGTTTGATCTTGTAAATCCTACATGAAAAAATAAAGCTTTCACGTCTGACAGACTTTCATTGCTACTGCAATATCCCAGTCCCAAAGGAGTAATTTATAGAACTGTGTTTAACAGTGTCTTTGCTTTTCAGTCAGTAAAATGGTGGTATACTCTTCCTTTGAAAATTACAACAATCACTCAATATAGATTATTTAGGAAAGCTCTTAAAACACATCTTTTTCAGATGTTTAATGAGTAATGCTTTTTGTCTGGCTTGAATTTCATATTGTAGCTCTCTGAGAATGCCTAGTTTTTTTCTTATTGTGAACCACGTGGAACTCTCGTGGGACTTTGTGGGATATCAGAGTTCTATTGTACTGTATTGTACCATGATGGGTATTTAGCATAATTATGTTATTTTCGTATTTGAGTGCTCTGTTTAAGACACTCAAATCTATTTTATAATAATAAAAACAAATCTGCTACAAAGTTCCAGGTCAATTATTCTAACTACAGATTGAAACAGAAACTGTATAGTCTACCTGTTTGTGTATGAGAGCTCTGCACTAATGACTAAGGTTGAAACATGTCACATCCAACACCTATCCCATAAAGGCCCTTTAAGATGTGAGATGCACTGAGATATCCTGAAGCAGAGAAGGAAGGCAGCTAATAGGTACAGTACAGAAAATAATTCAATTTCAAGTATGATGTGAACCAAAACAAAATATGTGAAAGGGCAGGCTGTGGCTTAGGCAAAGTTAGTATTGCATTACTAAGCTACTGTCTTTTTAAGCTATTTCTGCTTTGGCCTGGGAAGCAAGTTATTGTCCCAGGCTAGGATAAAAAACAATCTTTTACATACCTTTCTTAACTGCTAATACAGTGAGGCACTGCTATACATTTCTTTCTCCGAGATCATGCAGCTAATAGCAGCCTGGAAATTAACAGTTTTTATCATGGTTATATACTTTTCATTGGCTCTTGCCATCATCGCCCCCTAAACAGAGAGGTCAATATTCAGCCATCAGAGGTGAGCGTTTTGCTCACTGTTGATGGCATTATTCCTAGATATTCAAAGTATGGCCCTGTGCAGGCTTCGGTTTTGAATATCCAATTATTTTTAAGTCAGCTAATACATAGCTGCTTAAGTCGATATTTGTCATTAAGCGGCCATAGGGTAGTGTATAAAAATAGGACAGACCTTTATGCGGTCCCATTATATGCTAACCCTGCAAGCTTAAGGGCTGAATATCAGCCCTTAAGTGGCCAAGTCCTGACTCCACCCATGGAACACCCCCAAAACACAAAGTTGGTCAAAGTTGTTAAATCACAAGAGGATTACAAAAAATTGAAAGAAGGCCCTATGAGACCAGGAAACTGGACATCCAAAAAGCAAATTAAATTTAATGTGAGCAAGTGCAAAGTGATGCACTTACAGAAGGGCAACCCAAACTATAGCTACACGATGCAAGACTCTACATTAGGAGGCATCAACCAGGAAACAGTTCTAGGTGTCATCATTGATGATACGCTGAAATCCTCTGCTTAGTTTCCAGCGGTGGCCAAGAAAACAAATAGAATGTTAGGAATCATTAGGAAAGGAATAGAGAATAAAGCAGAAAATATTATAACACTTTTGTATTGCTCCATGGTGTGACCACACCTCAAATGTGTGCAGTTTTGATCAAGGCATCTCAAAAAAGATACAGTAGAATTAGACAGGTACAGAGAACAAGGGCAGCAAAAATGATAAAAGGGATGGTATGACCACTATAAAGAAAGACTAAAGAAGCTAGGGCTCTTCAGCTTGTATTCCTTTAACGGCAATTAATGTATCTGAGTTTAAAAAAAGGTTTGGACAAGTTCCTGGAGGAAATGTCCATAGTCTCTTATTGAGATAGACATGGAGGAAGCCACTGCTTGCCCTGAAATTGGTAGTATATAATGTTGTAACCTGGATTGACCACTGTTGGAAGTAGGATACTTGGAAAGATGACCATTGGTCTGACCCAGTATCCAGCTTATTTTCGAAAGAGAAAAACGCCTATAGTGCGACCTAAATCGGGAGATAGACGTTTGTCTCGCAAAGGCGCCCAAATCGGTATAATCGAAAGCCGATCTTGGGCGTTTCCAACTGCACTCCGTCACGTAAACTAATAAAGTTGACGGGAGCGTGTCGGAGGCGTGGTGGAGGTGGAACTGGGGCGTGGTTATCAGCCGAGGAGAGATGGGCGTCTTTAGCTGATAATAAAAAAAAAAGGCGTTTTTACCGTGATTTTGGGTCACTTTTTTTGGACCCTTTTTTTTTCACGAACAAGTCCCAAAAAACTGCTCTAGCTGCCCAGATGACAACTGGAGGGAATCGGGGATGACCTCCCCGGACTCCCCCAGTGGTCACTAACCCCCTCCCACCAAAAAACCCCCACTTTAAAAACTTTTTTCCAGCCTGTATGCCAGCCTCAAATGCCGTACCCACCTCCAAAACAGCAGAATGTGTTCGATCCTCTCACAGCCTTTCCCTGGGTCAGATGTGGCTCTCGGGTGCAGTACAGAGTCACATCAGCATTGCATTGTGCTGGGTGTAGGGTATTGGGCTCCGTGATTTCATTAGCTTGTGTTACAGTCTCACGATTTGGTAGTTGGTAGACTCTTCTCCCATGGTGCTTTTCCCCCTGCCTACTGGGTCAGAGTGTGCCCTGTTGTGTTTCCTGTTGTAATCCATGTGGTAGTGGCCATTTTTGTAAGCCAGTTTTTGTTCCCTTTCCTGTGTTAGCCACATTAGACAACTTAGTTCTTCCCTTGAATGTGGCTGAAAGAGGGCATTGTACAGCATTCTGCCAGCTCTGACCTACTGCTCATCTCAGTACCAGGGAGACTCATTGCCAGTGGGGCACAACCTCTGATCTGCAGTTAACTGTGAGTAAAGGCGGTTATTCCAATAAAGGACGTTTTCGGAGAGATTAGTCTTCAGGTGTCAACTGGTGTGCCAATGTTATATAGCAGCAACCAGTCCTAGAGGCCTGCGTGTATGCAGGTCCCTGGAGCACTTTTAGTGGGTACCGCAGTGCACTTCAGCCAGGTGGCCCCAGGCCCATCCCCCCCCCCCCACCTGTAACACTTCTGCTGGTAAATGGGAGGCCTCCAAAACCCACTGTACCCACATGTAGGTGCCCCCTTCACCCCTAAGAGCTGTGGTAGTGTTGTACATTTGTGGGTAGTGGGTTTTGGGGAGGGGGGTTGGGAGCTCAGCACCCGTGGTAAGGGAGCTATGCATGTGGGAGCTTTTTCTGAAGTCCACCGCACTGACCTAGGGTGCCCAGTTGATGCCCTGGCATATCAGGGGGGGGCCAGTGAACTACCAATCCTGGCCCCTCCCACGACCAAATGGCTCGGATTAGGACGTTTTTGAGCTGGGCATTTTTAGTTTCCATTATCGCTAAAAAAAACAAACGCCCAGCTCAAAAACGTCCATTTTTTCAAAAATTCGGTTCGGCCCGCCCCTTCACGGACCCGTTCGCGGAGATAAAAACCCATGGAGATAGGCGTTTCCATTCGATTATGCCCCTCCACGACTACTTTTATGTACTTGTGAGATGGCTGAGGGGAGATATTATACAGGTCTATAAAATGAGTAGACTACAATGGATAGATGAAATCAAATCAAAAACGATTCTTATTAACCACTATATTACATGAATCACAATCATGATTCCACCCCCCCTTCATAGCACTGAAACTGTGCTAATCACTCTTCTGGCCAACTTCAAGCAGGAAATATCCTTAGACAAAAGCATACTTCTTCTCCAATTTGACATGTCGAGTGCTGTTGACATGGTAAACCATAACATTCTACTAAACCTTCTTGATTACTTCGGGACTAGGGGAAACATACATAGATGGATCGAGGGCTTTCTAACCTCTAGAACATATCAAGTTAAATCTAATTCAAACATTTCACCACTGTGGAAAGTGGATTGTGGAGTCCCCCAAGGTTCACCATTATCCCCAACACTCTTCAACATAATGTTGATTTCTTTGGCCAAGTCCTTATCCAATCTAGGCCTTAACCAGTTCATCTATGCAGATGATGTCACAATTTACATTCCCTTCAGACATGACCTGTCTGAAATCACCAATGAAATTAATCTTGGTTTGAACACCATGAACTTATGGGCAAATTCTTTTCAACTGAAACTAAACACTGAGAAAATGCACTGCCTTATCCTTTCATCTCAACACAATAAGTTCAAACATTCAACCTTAAACACCCCAAATCTTACCCTTACTATCTCTGAAAGCCTAAAAATACTTGGTGTTATAATCGATCACAATCTAACACTCCACTACAAAGAAAATGTTCTTTTCATTGTGGAAACTTAAACGGATAAAACCTTTCTTCCCGAGAGAAGTATTTCGTAATCTAATACAATCAATCATATTATGCCACATGGAGGGGCATAATCGAACGAAAACGTCTATCTCCATGGGCGTTTATCTCCGAGAACGGGTCTGTGAAGGGGCGGACCGAACCGTATTTTAAAAAAAAAATAGACGTCCATGTTTTATTCGACAATTTGTGAGCTGGGCGTTTTTGTTTTTCAGCGATAATGGAAAATGAAAGCGCCCAGCTCAAAAATGAATAAATCCAAGGCATTTGTTCGTGGGAGGGGCCAGGATTCATAGTGCACTGGTCCCCCTCACATGCTAGGACACCAACCGGGCACCCTAGGGGGCACTTTTACAAAAAAAAAAAAAAAAAAGGTAAAAGAGCTCCCAGGTGCATAGCACCCTTCCCTTGTGTGTTGAGCCCCCCAAATCCCCCTCAAAACCCACTGCCCACAAGTGTACACCATTACTATAGCCCTAAGGGGTGAAGGGGGCACCTACATGTGGGTACAGTGGGTTTGGAGGGGTTGGACGACTAAGCATTAAGCAGCACAATTGTAACAGGTAGGGGGGGATGGGCCTGGGTCCATCTGCCTGAAGTCCACTGCACCCCCTAACAACTGCTCCAGGGACCTGCATACTGCTGCCAGGGAGGTGGGTATGACATTTGAGGGTGAAAATAAAAAGTTGTGAAACATCATTTTTTGGGTGGGAGGGGTTTAGTGACCACTGGGGGAGTCAGGGGAGGTCATCCCTGATTCCCTTTGGGGGTAATCTGGTCATTTAGGGCACTTTTTGGGGCCTTATTCGTGAAAAAAACAGGGTCCAGAAAAAGTGCCCTAAATTCTAGCTACAAACGCATACTTTTATTCCATTATCGGCGAAAGGCGCCCATCTCTGTTCAGGTGATAACCATGCCCCAGTCCCGCCTTCACCACGCCTCCGACACGCCCCCGTCAACTTTGTACGCTTCCGCGACAGAGTGCAGTTGAAAATGTCCAAGTTCAGCTTTCGATTATACCGTGTTATTCGTATTTGTGAGATAAACGTCCATCTCCCGATTTAGGTCGGAACTTGGGCGTTTTTCTCGTTCGATTATAAGCAGGTTAGACTACTGCAACGGAATATATTCAGGATGTAAAGAACAACTTACAAAGAAACTGCAGACCGCCCAAAACACAGCAGCCAGATTAATCTATGGAAAATCCAAATTCGATAGTGCTAAACCCCTTCGAGAGAAACTGAATTGGCTTCCAATTAAGGAACATATCACCTTCAAAATCTGCACCCTAGTCCACAAAATTCTTTAAGGAGAAGCCCCTGGATACATGACAAACCTAATCAATTTACCTTCCAGGAATATATCCAGATGATCCCATTCATACTTAAACCTCCACTACCCTAACTGCAACGGTCTTAAATATAAATCCATTTATGCATCCACCTTCTCCTTTATAAGTGCACAACTATGGAATGCACTGCCAAAAACTGTGAGAAACAATCCACAATCATCTTAATTTCAGGAAATCACTCAAGACCAGCTTATTTGGAAAGACCTACCCCAAGGATCCAACATAAGTCCCTATATTCTGCAACACAGCAAATTAATGGACCATATTGACCACTTTTATCCTTTCACCTTTTGCCCTTACCCCCCTTTTTTTTTTATCTCCCTGTCCTCTACACTATGTTATCTCTATAGTTACCGGTTTGGCGACTGCCTTTACGGTTTGATGTTAGCCACATTGAGCCTGCAAATTGGTGGGAAAATGTGGGGTACAAATGTGTTAAATAAATAAATAAATATCCTCTTTTCAGAGTTTGATATGTTGTACAATAAACAATTAACAAAAACAAGCAATAAATCAAAGAATAACTGTTCAATCATAAAAAATGTGAGAAAAATATATAGATCAATCTAATTAGTAATATTACTGGGAAACAACAATCGTGACCTTCTTCCTAAATAACAAATAATTTCTTTTTATTTTAATATGTCTGTAAAGAATTGCACAAGGACACTACCTTAAATAATTATATATAAAATTAGCAACTCTAGAGATTTGAGCATTGTTGAAATTAGGTGGACATAATGTCGAATGGTCCTGCAAGTGGGATGAAAATCCAAACTAAAAGATTGAAACAGTCTTAATCAGTAGTTTACTTCTTTACTCTTTCCAAAAGTACAATCAGTAGGGGACACATAATAAAGTTACTAAGTAGTTACATTTAGAACAAGTCAGAGAAAATATTTTTTCACTCAGGGGTCCTTTTACTAAGCTACGGTAAAAAGTTGCCTGCGCTAGCATCAGCATGTGTTTTTGACATGCACTGAGGCCCCCTTTTACTGCAGCGGTTAAAAGGCTGTCTTTTTTTCTCAAAAAGAAATGGCCGTGAGGTAAGTGAACCACTTGCCATGTGGCCATTTCAGGGGGTAGTATTTACCACCACCCATTGAGGTGATGGTAAGGGCTTCTACACTACCCTGGGCAGCATGTGGTGCTGCCTCATTACCGCTGGGTAAACACCAGAGCTACAAAAATGGAAAATATTTTTGTAGCGCTGAAAATGGCACATGCTGGGGTGTGAACTACCACCGGGGACCTGGAGTAGCCCAGTGGTAATTCCAGATTGGCACATTGAAGGGCACTTTTATTGAAGGTTTGGTGCACGGCAACAGACTTGCCACGCACCAAGCCTTTAGTAAAAGCACCAACCCTTTAGTAAAAGGGACCCTCAACATGCAATTAAGCTCTGAAATTCATTGTCCGAGAATGTGATCAAAGCAGTTAGCATAGCAGGGTTTAATCCATAAACCATTATTAAGGAGGGAGTAGGAAAATCCACTACATATTCCATGGATAAGCAGCCTGAAATCCATATTACTCTTTTGGGATCCTGCCAGATACTTGTTATCTGGATTGGCCACTGTTAGAAACAGGATACTTAGCTTGATGGATCTTCGGTCTGTCCCAGTACGGTAATGCTTATGTACATTGTCGCAAAATGCCTAGCCACCTGCCTGGGGATACCCTGTGGCCACTTGGTCTATCCCCAGCACATCTCAGGTCCATCTGCACCTGCTGCTTGTGCTCTGCACTAGCACTCTCCCCCCACCAACTGGGTCCCAACCACCTCTGGGCGAGTCTCCCGCTCTCAAATTATTCCCAGTGATTTCTAGGTTACTATGGCCACACTCCTAAGGTCCCACAGTTCCTAGGAAGCACTCACAGACCCAACACACAAACCATCAGAATTCTTAGCCAAGACAAGCAAAGGCAATAAACTAAAAATGTTCATTGTCATAGAAAATTAGAACAATGAACAGAAAAGGCACAATCAGCAAACAATAACAGGTAACTGAAATATGGATCAATTATAACGCTATCTAAACATTTGTTTACTATCTAAATAGTACCTGGGGAGATCTGGACATATGGCTGCTCACAGGTTATCAAATATTACGGTTCACAGAACCTCAGCAAAGAGATATTTCTCTCTTTTCTCTCTGGATAAGACTGGGGCAAAAGTCAGTACATCCTAGATGAATTGAGCTCCTGGGCCAATCAGATCCCAGAACAACAAGTTTTCAAAAGTATATTGCATCTTACTTCCTATTGCTGTTGGACTAAAGAAAAAACAGTCATTAATCTGTAACAGCTTTAAAGTAAGGAAATGCCACCTGCTGGCCAATAGGAGAAATATACTTCAAGAATCAAGGCAGTTTTACAGGCTTAAAAAAACACAGTTTTGTCACATATATAATATAGAGTACAGTGCGCAGCATATTTTTTTTAAAACACTGGTCACTGTATTTAATTCTAGTAATCCTGAATATATAGCCTTTGCCACCTCATGCTGTATAGATGGTGGCAATATTCGGCAGCTATCCAAATAACTATGCAGTTTAAGTTAGGACAGCCTTTTTACTGGCCTGACTTTATCCTCCACCATGCAGATAGTGGCTGAATATCAATGGCTATCTATAAGGTTGGTCAAAACGCCCACGCTCTGTCTTCACTTCACCCTAGCACTATCCAAATAGTACAAAGTCAATTTGTAAGAATATTCAGCAGGTCCTCCAAATAATATAGAGTAAGGTCTTGAGTCTGATTGAGACTGCTATTTCTTGTTTGCCTAGTTTAGGACCCCTTTTACACAGCTGCGGTAAAAGGGGCACTGCGGTAGCATCGGTGCATGGATTTGCTGCACACTGAGGCCCCCTTTTATCACAGTAGGTAAAAATCTTTTTTTTTTTTAAAGTAAATGGCCATGTGGTAAGTGAACCACTTGCCATGTGACCATTTCCCGGGGGAACCTTTACCGTCACCTATTTAAGAAGCGGTAAGGGCTCCCATGCTAACTTGGCAGTAACCAGGCAGCATATGTGGCTGCCCGATTACTGTCAGGTAAGCCCCCAGGGATTAAAAAATATTCAGTGCCAGAAATGGTGCACGTTGAGGGCAGGCACTACTGCCGAGCTCCTGCTGTAACCTGGCGGTAGAGCCAGATTGGTGCACGGCAAAGCGGCGGTACGGGTACCACCACTTTGTAAATGGAGCTCCTAAGATTGTTCTTGTTTAAAATGACAGCAGGGTTTTCTTGTTGTGGACTAGAATGCACTGAGTGTTGCTTCTTGATGGTTTCCTTTTCTATATGTATTCCTTTAAGGTAGTGTAATTTCTTTGCATGTTGCATGTATGTATAATTTAGAAATTATTAATTAAAAAAAATATATTCAGAAGCACTATCCAGAAAGTCCCAATACAAGAAGTATTTTTAAATATCCGGCCCAGTGATTTTGGAAATTTAGCTACATTGAAAGGAAGCATTTTTGAAGTATGTTTAAGTGAAATGAGGAAAATAAAATGAAATATTGTATTTTCAAAACTATATATGCTATTTTCCCTGAAAAAAGTATTTGCTGAAAAGGCAAATGCAAATGTCCACTTGGATATTTTACCCCGTGCAAGTTTCAAGGACAAAGTGGGTGCATACTTTCAAAATCTGTGAAGCAGAGACTTTGTACTTATTGTGAATAGTTTGGAAATTGTCCCTTAAATATGAAATGATGAGAGCCATCTTACCAACAAACTAAAGGACTTTTGTATTGTCATCCATGTTGAATAGTTATTACCATATCTAAATGTCACTGATTCATATCTGATGTATCTCAGCATTACGCCTGACAATGTTATATATCAATTCGGTTAATGCCATACAGGGTTATATCGTGTCGTACTGTGACATACAATAAGGAATAAACCATTACTGTACTTTTACCACACATTAGTCATTGGCAGTCATCTAGTGTATCTTCCCAGGATGCATAATTCTCCCCCTACATCCACAAAAAAAAAATCTGCTTGACTTCAAAGTCTAGTGCTTCTGGGTCTAAATATATGGCACTGTCTGCATTCTAATGTGAAACTTGCTCTTTAGAAGAAGATATATGATATGTGGTATGGCAGTGAAAACAAAGTATTGTACAGTAGTGGAAATGACTTTTCAAGTCCATTTGTTTTCTCTTTTACTTGCTCTGCCACAGTGGCAGTATCTCTTTGTGACAGTGGCAGTTTTGCACAGGAATAATGAAAATGAAAGGCATACTATACATGGCTGGCCTAATCAATTTTCCTGTATGCCTCTGAATCTTACCTTCATGTGCTGCTGGGTTTATCTTGCAAACGGATTACTTTGCTGATGGAGCTGGACAAAACATGTCCAGTCTCTTTTTATATTGCCGAAGAAAAAAAATTGGTTTGTTTGCGGACTTTTAGTAAGGGCCCCTTTTATAAAGGCGCACTAGCTTTTTTAGTGTGTACTATAATGGGCATCTTAGCATTTAGCGCACATTCATTTTTTAGCATGTGATAAAATGCTAGTGTGCCTTTGTAAAAGACTCCCTAAGTGCCTTATCTACGAATGCAGAATTCACAGTGATAAAGATGCTTTATGCATGCACTCAACATATCTAGAGAAATTGGAACCAGAGAATTATACAGTAGACTTAGAACAGAAAGGATGTTAGGGGATGTGAGTAAAGTGTATTGGCAAAGAAAACTGAAAACAAAATTGAGCATAGATCTGACACGGAACATTCCAGTATCAGAATGAGTTGGGAGAGAGGAGTGGGACATGAAATGGAGACTGAGTGGGAAGACTACAAAAAGGAAAATGCAGAGGAGGTAGAAGAGGAGATAGAAAATAGGTTAAAGGGGAGAAAGAGATGGAGGAAAGAAGGAAGAAAGAAGGGGAAATTAGAAAAGGTGAAGAAGAAGATGGAAGATGATAAAATGATAAAATGAGGGAAGGGAAATGAACAAGAGTCAGATGGAAGGAGAGATGGGAGAACAAGAGAGGGTAGAAAGATGGAATAGTGGGGGAAATGAACAAAAATGACAGGATAAAGAGAGAGCGAAGAGGGGGGTAAAGAATGAGAACATGTTGAAAATGGATGAGAAACGAGAGGAAATGGAAGAAAATTAGAAAGAGAAAATTGGAGAGACTGACTGGGCAGGAAGGGGGTGAAGGAAAGGAAAAAAAAGTGAGACAAAGCCATTATGGAAAGGAAGCAATAGAGGCAATATCTTCAATAGAGTACACTACTACTACTACTTGACATTTCTAAAGTGCTACTAGGGTTACGCAGCGCTGTACAATTTAACATAGAAGGACAGTCCCTGCTCAAGGAGCTTACAATCTAAAGGACAAATGTACAGCCAGTCAAATAGGGGCAGTCAAATTGGGGCAGTTTAGATTTCCTGCACGATTGTGTGTCTTATTACTCAAACAGTGTGCCCTATTGCTAAATTGCTATTGCTAAATTGGACACACTAATGAAGACAAACTTTGTTTAGTTTTCTGTTATTTCAAGCTTAAAATGACAGCAGATCCCTAGGAATAACACAAGCATCAAAGAATGAAGTACATAGTTTTGGTGTGATATTGGACTCCAGACTTAACATGGACTCCCAAATCTTAAACGATCATTTTACTGACATAGCTGAAAAAAAGATTTGTCATTTCACTTAGCATCTTTGAATATTGCTTTCAAAATCAAAAGGATACAGACCTTTTTTACCTTAAAATAACAAAAGAACTCCACAGATATAAGAATTTTTGATTAATTTATAGCCAACTCTAATGTGGCATTCCTGCTTATGATGGACATTGAGATTTCTGAACAAACACATCTCAAAAGGCCAGATTTAATATTCTCCAGACATATTTCATGGCATCATCTTCTACAACATATGTGCAAGTGGAAACTACAGAGCTGCCAAGTTACCCATTCCAGGAGGGAGACTTTTTGGCCGGTCCTGATTTTAAACTTACATCCCAAAGCACGTAGTATTTGATATCCATGATTCTATCCATTGAAATCAGTGCTGAAGATCCCATAATGCACCAGGATGAAGTTGGCAGAAATCCAGAACCAGCCAAAAGGTCTCCCTCCTGAAATGGGTAACTTTGCAGCTCTGAATGTATTTGAACACTAGTACGATTAGCTTTCTAAACTGTTTTTTTGCACTTGTTCCAGGGATTGATATGGGTGCTGCCATGGCACCCAATGTAGAAAACATATCAGCGGCATAATCAAAAGAGAAGGATGCCCATCTTCACACACAAATCGGGAGAAGGGCGTCCTTCTCTCAGGGTCGCCCAAATTGGCATAATCGAAAGCCGATTTTGGGCGTCCTCAACTGCTTTCCGTCACGGGGACGACCAAAGTTCACAGGGCCGTGTCGGCAGTGTACCTAAGGACGGGGGCGTGGTTAACAGATGGGCTTCCTCGGCCGATAATGGAAAAAAGAAGGGTGTCCCTGACAAGCATTTGGTCAACTTTACTTGGTCCATTTTTTTTCATGACCAAGCCTCGAAAAGGTGCCTGAACTGACCAGATGACCACCGGAGGGAATCGGGGACCACCTCCCCTTACTCCCCCAGTGGTCACCAACCCCCTCCCACCCAAAAAAAATTTTTTAAACATTTTTTGCCAGCCTGTATGCCAGCCTCAAATGTCATACCCAGCTCCATCACAGCAGTATGCAGGGCCCTGGAGCAGTTTTTAGTGGGTACTGCAGTGCACTTCAGGCAGGCGGACCCAGGTCCATTCCCCCTACCTGTTACACTTGTGGTGGTAAATGGGAGCCCTTCAAAGCCCACCTGAAACCCACTATACCCACATCTAGGTGCCCCCCTTTACCCTAAGGGCTATGGTAGTGTTGTGGATAGTGGGGTTTGGGGGGGGGGGGTTGGGGAGCTCAGCACACAAGGTAAGGGAGCTATGCACCTGGGAACAATTTGTGAAGTCCACTGCAGTGCCCCCTAGGGTGCCCGGTTGGTGTCCTGGCATGGGAGGGGGACCAGTGCACTATGAATGCTGGCTCCTCCCACGACCAAATGGCTTGCATTTGGTCATTTTTGAGATGGGTGTCCTCAGTTTCCATTAACGGCGAAAACTGAGGTTGTCCATCTCTAAGGCAACCTAAATGTTGAGATTTGGGCATCCCCGACCATATTATCAAAATGAAAGATGGACGCCCATCTTATTTCGATAATACGGGATGCCCCGCCCCTTCACGGGGACGTCCTTAGAGATGGACACCCTTAGAGATGGGCGTCTCCATTCAAAAATGCCCCTCCATGTAACATTTTTGAGGAAAAAGGACCATATCATTTTCTCTGTAGGATGTTATTCAATTCTTTACATACTGCAACTTTGTCATTTTTTAAATTGATCTGTTTCCATTTTTGAGTTAACAGTCTTTCAGATCCCATGGTCAACCAGTGGTTTTATTGCTTTGATTTTAAGGAAACTTCATTTTTCAAGCTGCCATGCCATGTCCTTTAAATTGAATCTCCCAGTTGGGCAATTTGTTTGCTTACATTGACTGTGTTTGACCACTACAGAATCTTAAGAAAAAAGTGTTTTGTTTTGGTTTTGTGCAGACTTGGCAGATTATTCTGAAATGTTGAGATAATCTCATACTTTTTGAACTTCTTAATAGGAAAGAAAAATACAGTAAATGATATGATTGTATCTGCAGATCTGAGACCTACATAATCTGAATTTAGGGGCCCTTTTACTAAGCTGCACTAAAAAGTGGCCAACGCTATTCCCAGCGTGTGGCTTTCCCCCATGCTGAGGCCACTTTTGTCACGAAGGTAAAATGTGGCCACACATTAATTTCCCCATGAGCACTAATCATGTGCATAATAATGTCAGAAGGTAAAATAATTTGACCATTGTCTACTTAGATGCAATAGGAAAGGCCAAGTTCTCTAATTTCCCTACCCAAAATACTAAGATAACCAGTGAAAAGAATAGGATACAAGGGGAAGCCCTGCAGGCAGGGGTGGCACTATAGTTAAGTCTCAGGGGCATTTTTCAAGAATGACATCACCCACGGAGGAAGAGCCCTACAAATGACCAGAGAGCAGAAGTTAGAGGCAATGACTGCTCTATATGCAGCACTTTGTTGCCCTTGCTGTTCTCTAGCTGTCTCCTTGCTGCCAGATGGCCTCAGGTCCTCCCAGCACTTATCTCCCCAGATGCTTCAGGGTATGGTCCTCCGACCGCCCCCTGCCCCCATCCACCTTCTCTCCTTACATCTCCCTTCCACCACCCTGGTTTGCTAGCTCTTTCCATCTTCCTTCCTGCCTTTTAAAGTCTCTGACAGCAGCAGCAATTCAGATACATTGTCCTGCCACTGGCCCTGGAGAGTTCTCTGTACGGTGCCCTGCCCCCGAGGAAACGTAGTTACATAAGAGAGGGTGAGGTGAAGTACAGAGAAGACTTCAGGGCCAGCAGTAGAGCAGCATAACTGAATTGCTGCTGCTGCTGCTGCTGCTGGTGGGGACTTTAGAAGGCAGATGAAGGTATATGGGGGGAGCAGTGTTGAGAAAGAAAGGGGGAGATGGCATAATGGCATATATAGTAAGCCTAAATAAACCATAACCATTGTGGTGGGGATGGTGTATGTGACAGAAAGAGAATGATGTTTTCTACAGTGGGATGGAGGGATGAATTGGGAGCAGAGGGAGAGATGTTGGACTAGGGAGGTGAGGGAAAGAGAGATATTGAACTGAGTGTGTGTGTGTATGGGAGGAGGGAAGGAGGTATGCTGGACAATGGGAGGGTTGGGAAGCTGTCAGACTCAGGGGAGGGAGTGGAAGGGAGGTAAGGAGGGATGTCAGACTCAGGGGAGGGGTAGAAGGGAGGAAAGAAGAGATGGATCCAGGAGGGACAGAAGGGAGGGGAGAGAGATCTCAGGGGATGGAGTGAAAGGAAAGGTAAGAGGAAAAGGTCAGACTTATGGAAGAAGTAGAAGGGAGAGAGGAAGCGATATCAGACTCTGGAAAAAAGTGGAGGGAGAAATGTCAGACTGGGGAGGGGAGGTGGAAGGGAGGGAGAAATGTCAGAATTAGGAAGGGGCAGAAGGGAAAGATGGAGAAATATCAGGGAAGGGGATGAAGGGAGAGAGAGAGAGAGAGAGAGGTGTTTTGGGGGAGGGTAGGCAGAAAGAAGAAGGAAATGGGGCAGATGGGAGGGGGGATGGGGAGGAAGGTGAAAGAGAGGGTGAGAGAGTTTGCTGGACTCAGGATGAGGTGGGTGGGAAGGAAGAAGAGAAGTAACAGGGAGATGCTGGAGTGTAGAGGAAGAACCAGAGAGAGGTCAGGCTTAATGGGTGTGTAGGGGAGAGAGAAAGGGAGGAGATGCTGGACTGCAAGGGATAGGGAGAGGAGATGCTAGAAATGGTGGAACCCTGTGGGAGATGCCATGGAAGGGTTGTGGAGGATAGTGAGTACAAAGGGCAAAAATATAATGGCGAGTAGATGAAAAATTGAAGGGAATAGGAGGCTTGGAAATGGGAGAGAAGGAGTTGATAGGTAGATGAAAAATGGAAAGGAGTAGAGTGAACAGAGAGTAAATTTTCAGTGAATAGGGAGGCAGAACATAAAATCATGGAGAAACAGAGAAACACTGAAACAGAGAACTTTAAGAAGGAGAGACTGCTGTAGTTAGAGAATAGAACTGTAGGAATATGTGAAAGACAAGTGCTGCATGCATTAACTGTCAACAATTCTATGAGCTATGATGTCATTGGATATAGTGTAATGTCTTGTGGGTGTGTCTGAGTCACTCTAGTTGCTCTGTGAGTGAGTCAGTCTGTGTCAGCATAAGATGGTGTTAGCAATCTCTCTTCAAGCTGTATGATAACCAACTGACAGAATTTTGTATTCAGTAGTTTTACCATGTCTACTGCAAGTATGATGTAAATAGTTATCTGAAGAAACTGTAAGTAAACATCATTTTTGTTTGGAAGTTAAAGAAGAGAGAGTAATTGAATCTTTTATTCAAGAGTCTGTGTGAAAGAGAGAGAGAACAAAACAATGGGAGTTAACACTTCTAAAGCTCTGCTGCGTAAGGGCTAAATCTGCTGAAGTAAAAGTCTATTTTTTCATTTCTCCCCATCAAGAACAAGACAGGAGGAGAGAGGAGAAATAACAAATGGACAGTTGTTGCTGGAAACAGAATTAACAAAAGACAGACAGGAAAGCAGAAATGAGAAACTGGGACCAACATGATTAAAAAATAAAATAGCCAGACAGCAAAGGTAGAAAAATGTGTTTTATTCTGAGTATTAATTGAAATATGTTATCTTTGGGAAATTTGCATTGTGGGTATCTATGTATTGTGTTCAGTACAAAAGGAGATGCATTTATATTTTTATTTCTCCAGTGTTGCTGTATATTGAGTTTAACTTCTTGGGGTTCTCAGTTCAATGAATGCAGAGTTCCCCAAGGATCACCACTCTCGCTGACCCTCTTCAACCAATTGATGACACCCCTGGCCAAATCGCTATCCAATCAAGGCCTCAATCCATACATTTACGCACATGTCACGATCTACATCCCATTCAAACATGATTTAAAATAAATCATTAATGACATCAACCACAGCTTCCAAATCATGCACTCATGGGCGGATGCATTTCAATTAAAACTTAATGCAGAAAAAACACAATGTCTTATACTCTCATCACAACATAACAAAAGTAAATTCACCACTATAATCACACCAAACTTTTCCCTTCTCCCGTTTCAAACACCCTGAAAATTCTTGGAGTTACCATTGACCGAAATCTCACACTTGAAATCCATGTGAAGAATACTACTACTACTACTATTAAACATTTCTATAGCGCTACTAAACTTACGCAGCGCTGTACAAATTAACATGAAAAGAAAGTCCCTGCTCAACACAGCTTACAATCTAAATTGGACAGATGAACAGACAGCTAGGGGTGGGGAAATTGCAGTGGTTGGGGTGATAAGTGAGGGTGTTGAGTAAGAGAGTCATGGTTAGGAGTCGAAAGCAGTAGCAAAGAGGTGGGCTTTAAGCCGAGACTTGAAGACAGCCAGAGACTGAGCCTGACGTACTGGCTTAGGGAGTCTATTCCAGGCATAGGGAGCAGCGAGATAGAAGGAATGGAGCCGGGAGTTAGCAGTGGGGGAGAAGGGGGATGACAGGAGACATTTACCCAGCGAATGGAGTTCACGGGGAGGAGTGTAGGGAGAGATGAGAGCGGAAAGGTACTGAGGAGCTGCGGAGTGGATGCACTTGTAGGTCAAAAGGAGAAGTTTGAACCGTATGCGGAAGCAGATAGGGAGCCAGTGAAGCAACTTGAGGAGAGGGCTAACGTGAGTATAGCGACTCTGGTGGAATATAAGATGCGCAGCAGAGTTTTGGACAGATTGAAGAGGAGATAGATGGCTGAGCGGGAGACCAGCGAGAAGCAAATTGCAGTAGTCTAGGCGAGAGGTGATAAGGGTGTGGGTAAGGGTTTTGGTAGCGTCCTCGGAGAGGAAAGGGTGAATTTTGTTAATATTATAGAGAAAGAAATGACAGGTTTTGGCAATCTGCTGAATATGAGCAGAGAAGGAGAGAGCGGAGTCAAAGATGACTCCAAGGTTGCGCGCAGACGGGATAGGGAGGATGAGAGTGTTATCTACCGAAATAGAGAACGGGGGGAGAGGAGAGGCAGGTTTAGGGGGAAAGAGGAGAAGCTCGGTTTTGGTCACGTTTAGTTTCAGGTGGCGGCGAGACATCCAGGCAGCAACAAAGAATACAACAAAGAAGATGTTCCATTCAATGTGGAAACTTAAAAGAGTAAAACCTTTCTTCCCAAGGGACATATTTTGTAGCCTGGTACAATCAATGGTGCTAAGTCATCTAGACTACTGCAATGCACTCTATACTGGTTGTAAAGAGCAAATCATCAAGAAACTTCAAACAGCCCAAAACACTGCAGCCAGACTCATATTTGGTAAAACAAAATACGAAAGTGCCAAACCCCTAAGAAAAAAGCTACACTGGCTTCCACTCAAAGAATGTATCATGTTCAAGGTCTACACTCTGGTTCATAAAATTATTCACGGAAATGCCCCGGCCTACATGTCAGACCTTATTGACCTGCCACCCAGGAACGCTAAAAGATCAGCATGCACATAGTTCAGTGGGTTGCAGACCTGGGAAACTGGGTTTGATTCATGCTGCTGCATGATGGTCAACAGTGGGTTGAGATCCTGGGGAACTAGGTTTAATTCCCTCTGCAGCTCCATGTCACCCTAGGCAAGTCATTTAGCTCTCCATTGTTCCAGATACAATATATAATTTAGATTGTGAGCCTATTAGGGACAGTGCAAATTACCTGTAATAGAAACTGTAAACCAGATAGTCACCTCAGGGATCACTTGCAGTATATCAAGTGCTGAAAATAAATAAATAAATAAAAATGTTGAAAACCACAAAACTGGGTAAATAATGATTTACCAGAATAAACTTATTTGTTTGAGAAGTGCCCTCTTCCACCCAGCTAAAAGTGCATGTTGGCATGTTAGGTAAGTTAAATGGAAGCATTCCCGTATGCATGTTGTCAGGGGAGTAAAACAGCATGTATATATTTGATATCCAAATGTCAAGTGTGCTATTTGTAAAACATTCAAGCAGCTTTAGCCTTCATATTTTTAGTTGCTTGCTTTTAAATGAAAAATAACACGAGTGGTTTCTCTTTAGATAGCAACTGCAATGTCAGTAGGTTAACAGTGGCCCCATACACTGCATAGAATAAAAGAAAAAGGGGGAGTGACCACTGAAGTTCGAACTCTGGGATATTTATTAACCAATATAGAAGAAAAACTGTAAATATGACTCCACACAGTCCTGCGTTTCGGCGCAGAAGGAGCCTGCCTTCACCAAGGTAGATTTGGGAGAGAGACCGGTGCCAGAAATGATATTCAAAGCTGACGAGTCAGAGAAACTGAATGAAATCTCTATAAACTTAGAAGATGTAATGGCACAACTTGACAAATTGAAGAGTAGCAAATCACCTGTACTGGATGGTGTTTATCCCAGAGTACTGATAGAATTAAAAATGAACTTGCAGAACTATTGTTAGTGATATGTAATTTATCTTTAAAATAAAGCATGGTACTGTAAGATTGGAAGGTGGCCCATGTAACGCCAAACCTAGAGGTGATCCGGGAAATTATAGACCGGTAAGCCTGACATCAGTGCCAGGCCAAATGGTACAGACTATTATCAAGAACACAATTACAGAGCATATTCAGAAGTATGAATTAATAAGACAATGCCAATATGGATTTAGTGAAGGGAAATCTTGCCTCACCAATCTATTACATTTCTTTGAAGTGGTGAACAAACATGGATAAAGGTGAGTCAGTCAATATTGTGTATCTGGATTTTCAAAAGGCATTCAATAAAATAACTCATGAAAGACTCCAGAGGAAATTGGAGAGACATGGGAAGGGAGGTAGTGTTCTTTTGTGGATTAATAACTAGCTAAAAGTTAGAAAACAGAGAGTAGGGTTAAATTGTCAGTATTCTCAATGGAGAAGGGTAGATAGTGGGGTTCCCTATGGTTCTATGCTGGAAACACTGATTTTTAACATATTTATAAATGATCTAGAGATGGGAATAACTAGTGAGGTAATTAAATTTGCTGACAACACAAAGTTATTCAAAGTTGTTAAATCGCAAGAGGATTGTGAAAAATTACAAGAGGACCTTACAAGACTGGGAAACTGGGCATCCAAATGGCAGGTGACATTTAATGTGAGCAAGTGAAAAGTGATGCATTTAGGAAAGAGGAACCCAACCTATAGCTATGTAATGCAAGGTTCCACATTACGAGTCACTGACCAGGAAAGGGATCTAGATGTCATCGTTAATAATACATTGAAACCCTCTGCTCAGTGTGCAGCGGCAGCTAACAAAACAAATACAAAGTTAGGTATTATCAGGAAAGGAATGGAAAACAAAAATTAGGACATTATAATGCCTTTGTATTGCTCCATGGTGCAACTGCATATTGTGTGCAATTCTGGTCACCGCATCTCAAAAAAGATATAGTGGAATTAGAAAAGGTACAGAGAAGGGTAACAAAAATGATAAAGGGGATAGGACGACTTTCCTATGAGGAAAGGCTAAAGCAGCTAGGGCTCTTCAGCTTGGAGAAAAGACAGCTGAGGAAAGATATGATAGAGGTCTATAAAATAACGAATGGAATGGAACTGGTAGATGTAAATCACTTGTTTACTCTTTCCAAAAATACTAGGTCTAGGAGGCACACAATGAAGCTACAATAGTAAATTTCAAATAAATGAGAGAAAACATTTCTTCACTCAGCATGTAATTAAACTCTGGAATTCGTTGCCAGAGAATGTAGTAAAAGCAGTTAGTTAGCGGGGTTTAAAAAGGGTTTGGATAGCTTCCTAATAGAAAAGTCCATAAGCCATTATTAAAATACATTGCTTATTTCTAGGATACTAAAAAATATATATATTGAGGAGGAAGTCATTGAGAATACTTGCAGTTAACAACGAGGTGGAGCCTCATATCTCTTTGCACGGATATTCATATCACTCCCCTGGTGACTCTATCAACATGCATGGGTTTAATCATCGACTAAAACCACCTCCACCTTAATGTTGTAATTGCAATAATATTGACTTATATTGCCACACCATCCTGTGCAAATATATAAATATACAACAAAAGACACTTAGCTTAAGGAGCATATGAACTCCATCATTCAGGCTGGCGTGTGTAGAAGCCCCGACAGTGCCTGTTTCACTATGCTTCTTCTGGGGGAACTCACACCATTTAGCCTGGTAACACAAACCACAGAATACAAAGTGTCATTCTCTCACCGCCACTGCAGATATTCATAACATTCAAATTCATTGGAGTGGACTTACTGAATCATGTCTAGACACAGCTTCTTAGCTGTCAATACAAAATGGCGCCTCTTCAAGTGAGCAGAGGCACCATTTTGTGTATATATATTTTTAGTAGCCTACATTTACAATAGGAGTAAGTCAAGCCATATAGTTTTTTGTTTTTGTTATTTCTAGGATAAGCAGCATAAAATGTATTGTACTGTTTTGGGATCTCACCAGGTACTTGTAACCTGGATTGGCCACTGGCCACAGGATGCTGGGCTTGATGGACCTTCAGTCTGTCCCACTATGGCAATACTTATGTTTTTATGAGTCTTACGGATGAATAAGTTTATCAATTATTTGTAGTAGTCTTGATGAAGCAACAATTGTATTAACTACCATCTAAAGAAGTAGCATTTCCAACTGATGCAAACAGTGAGAAGGAACTTCAATGTAATACGCAGAATCTGGCTAAGGTAGGCTAAGCTTTTTAGGTTTAAAAGAAAGAATGCTGTGGCTGGAGGCAGACTTGTATTGTGCCTGCCTCACACAATCACATGCCCTTTAATACATGTTAAGGGGAAAATAGCACATGTGAGGTCCATAATGCATCTTAATAGCTATCCCCAATATGTTTAGTGACTGTTAACACATAGATGAGTGTGTGTTTAAATCAATTTTGTGTGCACTAAATTGTTTAAAGTGTGCTAACAAACTGAATGCACACTAACAAATACACATTCCTAGAAAATTGTCTTTTAAGAGAAATCTTAAAATGCTAATTCACAATCTATTTGGGTTAAAAATTCATCATTGAGCTAAGAGAGCTTTGATCTGATTGGACAATCAATCAACTTGCTTTTCAAAGTGCAGCAGTATGAGAATTATTCCAGCTTTAAAGAAATGAGGGTCTGGTTCTCTCAGGAGCAATTTCTCCAAATGGGTGTTTTCTTTTGTTTTATTTTGGTCTTTTTTGTGCATATCACTGACTTGATTTTTTGATGAAGAGTAATTATGTTTAAAACTGCCAGTGAGATCAAACAGGAAAGAAAACTGATATAACTTCATATTGGTGGTAGCCTATCAAAAACCAAATTAGAAATATCACAACTTTTTTTTATTTAATCTAGTATATTGAATATTTTGTGCAAAATAGATTGTTCAGTTTGATTCCAAGCAATATGACTGAATCAAAGATAGACAGTTAACCCCATAGAAATTCCTTTTGTTTTAACTGAGTAGAAAATTTAAATCAACCGCATTTTCAAAACCAAAGTTTAAAAAATAACTTATAAAAAATCATTTTTTTAAGTTATAATAGAACTGTTATTCTTTCTGAACAAACAGAACACTAACAGACAGTATAGGCTTTGTCCAGTGAGGATTGTATCCTAATTAAATGATGGAATGCCCCTAGCATTGACAGAATGTGCCCCATTTGTGATGTGACTGTTTCAGCAGAGCCAATGCAAACAGAGATAATAAATCACCAGAAAGATTTGTGATAGAACTAAGCCCACAGTGGAAGAATTGTGTCATCTTTCATACACCTAAGGTGTAGCATTTTTCATGAAAAAAAGAAAGGAAAGGAAAGAACGTCATATTTTAAACTTCATTCTCTGGTCTCTGATTTTGTGCTACATATAAGTCCTCATTCACCTTCAGAAATCATACCTCTTTGTTTCAAAACTCTTTATGCTTGTGTCATTTACGTGTGCTTTTTTAAATTGTGTTTTTCCCCCAAGTACTATCAGTATTGGAAACTAACAGCAAAGGAGAAATTCAAATATCTCCTATAAGCAAATTAATGTGAAATAGCTCTATATTGGGCCTGGGAGAATCAAGTGGTGATAGTGTAACTCCCCCTCACTTCTGGTGGAGATGTATGTTAGGCTCTTGGTCCTGTTCGCCTATCGTATGTAGTCGTGGCTTCGGAACCCAGCACCCAGAAGTGGAGGGAGAACAAATTCACTAACCACGTCTCGTGCCTACAAGAGACACGAGAAGAAAATAAACTAAATACAGAGATTTTTCCCAACCTTGGACAGAAGTTGCCAGTTCACTTTTCAGTTGAATTAAAAGGTTTTAATAATAAAAGTTCAGCACAAATATTGTTTCTTCCCAATTTTAAGGATCTTTAAATATAAACCTTGAACTTATTTTCTTAATAAAATAACATTAGCAATTCACCTTACTTAGAAACTATTCTAAAGTATACAAATATCAACAGTGTATCTTTCAGTCCCTCCCCCTATTCTCTAGGCAATTACCAACAAGTACATAACACTCTTTCTCACTTGTCTTTCTATTTTTCCAACAGGTGCATACCACTTCTTCCAGTTCACTTTCTCAGATAAGTACTTTTCTTTAAAAAAACTTTGTGTATTACTTATTTACTTGAACTATCATGCATTAATTGTTTTTCTCCTTTGTATAAAGAATTTGATTCTTTGTATTGTATTCTTGTCTTACAGATTACCCTGTTTTCAGGGTCGCAGAACTCAGACCAAGATTTCCAGGTAAGTATACTTCTTTCCCTGCTTCCCTTTTTCCTCTATTCACTTAGTGTTCCAAAAGGTAACAGCTTCTGTGAAGTTAAAGTGTGTGTAAGCTCTACTAATTTGTGATGCTTTCCAGATAGAATCATTTAGCTCAGTCCCACGTTTCCGCTGAAGCAAATTTTTAGTACTTGTCTTTCTTGCGTGGGGGCCCTTATTTGTTGGATCAGGATCTCCACAGTCTCTTTCTTCCAGTTTCTCTCTTCTCCCTAAACCTCGCTAAAAAATTGAACCAAAAAGGAACCAAAACCCTGAATTCCTTTCCTTTTATTTCCCAGGATATCTAACTCAGGGACTTTAAAGATGGTACATTATACTGGGGTCAGATAGCTAAATTAAACAAAATTAATCAGAACGATTCTATCTTGTTCCCCTATCTCTCACTGAGCCGTCCCTATTCTATGGGCTGGAGAGAGCTTCTGCACTGAAGTCATAATTGTTACAGTCAGAATCAAACTCTCACCTCTCATTAAACCCTCACCACTTCAATCCCACTTTCACTCCTTCCCTAGACCATGCACAGCTTTAATTCTCTCTTATCTCAAACACCATCCTTCACTTCTCATGCTCTTCTCCCACAACAACCTTTTCCCAGTCAAATCCACTTTTAAACCCCTTCTACATTAATTCTCATTTATTCTCTTACACCCCAACACTTTCCAAATACTTTCAATACCCTATTCACACTCTCATGTGCACAGCCTGCAAAACACAACCTGCCTCTCTCAGAGCCAAGCTTCCTCAGGCAACTGCCAGCTGCTCTTGCCAAGCCAACAGAAGCTCAGGTCTCAGCAAATTCCAAGAACCTGTGTTGCTGGCCACAATGGAACTTTGGGAACACTCAGGTAATTTTATTTATTTTATTAACCTCCAGGTTACAGTATCTGATAGAACAAAGAGTCTGAGCTGGGGTGTAGGGAATGGTGAGGATATTGAGATAGGAGGCAGATCCAAAATGGAAGGCCTTAAAGGTCAGAAGCAGTAATTTATAGGATAAGTTTGCAGGGGAGTGGGAAGCATAGGCGGTCGGTGGCCCAACTGTTTGGGGAGGCTAAAGGGGACGGGGTTAGGGGTGGGGCCAGGGGTGGAGCTTAAATCCATAATTGTCTGAAAACACACAGAAAAAAAAATAAAAATAAAAATCACAATTAATAGCTTTTATTAAATTTAGATATTAGATATGTATCATACGTCAAAGAATAAAGTGGTTGCTCAAAGCATATACTAACCACAATCGCTCAACTGCAAAACACTATGCACAACTTTGTGCAAAAACACACTCAGAACCTTACTGTACCATAAATGTGACACTGGGCAGAACCTAATACACCAATATACCACCCATACGGAAAATGCAGACAGTCAACAATATGAAACAAGGGATCATAATATCATAATTCTCATGTACAGCCACAAAACACCCTAATTCATGTTTAATGTGGGATAAAATGCCATAAATAAGTAAATAAATATAAACTTTTAATATTGAGCACCTGATTCTCAAAGTGGACATATTCCAAACACTATAATGAAAATAAAATGATCTTTTCTACCTTTGTTGTCTGGTGACTTTTTTTTTCTGATCATGCTGGCCCAGTATCCGATTCTGCTGCTATCTGTCCTCTTAACTCCATTTCCAGGGCTTCCTTTCCATTTATTTCTTTACTTTCCGCCTTTCTTCTTCATTTCTTGTCCTACATCCGTAAGTAAAAGCTGGGTCCTCCGCAGACTTGACTGTCCAGTGGATCCAGCTTCTGCCTATTTTCTCCATCCATGTGCAGTTTTTCTCCTCTTTTCTTTTTCCCTCATCTCATCTCCTTCCTCTCTCTTCCCTCCCCTCCCCTCTATGTCCAGCAATTTCTCCTCTCTCCCTGGGCCCAGTCCTCCAATCCATGTCCATCCATGCTCCTCTCTCCCCTGCCCCCTCCATTCATCCATATCCAGCAATTCCCCTCTCTCCCTGAGCCCTGCCCTCCCATCCATGTCCCTCTCTCCCCTGCCCCCTCCATTCATCCATATCCAGCAATTCCCCTCTCTCCCTGAGCCCTGCCCTGCCCTCCCATCCATGTTCCTCTCTCCCCTGCCCCCCTCCATTCACCCATATCCAGCAATTCCCCTCTCTCCCTGAGCCCTGCCATCCCATCCATCTCCCGTCTCTCCCCTGCCCCAACTGCCCACCCTCTTCTCCCCCCCCCCAAGATCCCTTTCCTTTTTTTTTCTTTTAAATTTACCTCCGAAGTCTGACAGCGCAGCATCAGTGAAAGCGCTTCTCTTCGCTCAGTGACCCACCTTCTTCTGATGTCATGACGTCAGAAGAAGGCGGGACACTGACCGAAGGGAAGCGCTTTTACTGGGAGCGCTTTCACTGATGCTGTCGCTGCGCTGCCGGACTGGAGGTAAATTTAAAAGAAAAAAAAGGAAAGGGATCTTGGGGGAGAGAAGAGGGCGGGCAGTTGGGATGAGTGGCGAGCCCCGGGCGGGCGGAACTGAGTCGTGTGGGCGTCGTCATCAGGATCCGATCTTCAGCTGAGGAGGCTTAGCCTCTGATACTGGGCACCTAGGTGTTGGGTTCGGGGGCCGATGCATTGGGGGTAAGGAGCTGGCTTGCCATGGCATGATGTTTTTAATACAGCAAACCCGATTTGGCACTTCCAAAAACCACAAGGGAAACGTATCAGTCCAATTCAATGGTGTTTACTAAAAGCACATCAAAAGAGTTTGAATTGGACTGACACGTTTCCCTTGTGGTTTTTGGAAGTGCCAAATCTTCACCCTACTTCTTGGATTGCTGTGCTACTATCATAGGGATTGGTGTTCCTCTACCTAGTGTGGCCGTTCTACTGTATGCTTTTTTTAATGTCAACTTTCCTGTCAGTGCCTGAGCCAATCACTGCAATTACACTGACAGAAAAGTTGACATATTTTGCGCTTAATCACAGTTTTGCCATGATTTTAATATGGCATGAATTTGCATGCTCATTATTTTGAGCATGCTGCAGCAATTTTTCAGCACTAGATTCACAGTAGAGTTTCCCTTTACCATAAACCTGTGAGCATCAGCATCTCAGTTTCCACATGGATACTATTTCTACATGTAAGTACTCCTTATTCAGATGACTGACCTGTAGCAGTAAGACATTGAGACTATCAATAGAGGTCATGGGTGCCATATTGAAACCCTTAGCTAGACAGGGCAGAAGTGGATGGGACTGCTCATGTCCTTTTCCACAAGACAACAGATATATCCCCCAAGTAAGTCCCAGGGGTGGTTGGGGATGGGGGAAGATCAGGTTGAAGAGCAATAAGAGGGACTGTGTGCCAGGGGAGGAGTTTGAAGAAAGGGTTGTAATTTGGGGGAGGGGTTTGGAGGGGGAAATCAAATCAAGTGGATCAAGAGGGGGTATAGGTCTTGGGAGGGGTTATTCAAGGAGTTAGGGCTTCATTGAGGGAGGTTCTCCCATACAGGACTGTGGAATAAAGTATGTCTATATTTAATATAGGGCTGCACTTTAATTGCAATTAATGCGTGATTAACGTGTTAATCATTAATTGCCCTCCATCTCTCCCTCCTCCATCTCTTTCTCCCCTCCCGGACCACCGGCTGCTCTTCTCTCCCCTCTCCTCCTGGTTTACCTTGTTATTTGAAGTAAATCTTTGCCCTGCAGCAGCAGCTTATTGAAATGCTGCCTTGGCCTGCACCAGACCCTTTTTTCTAACCTGTCCTTCCCCCTTCTGACACAATTTCCTGTTTTCAGAAGGGGGTGCTGGGTCAGAAGGAAAGGCCCAGTGCAGGCCCAGGCAGTATTTTAATACGCTTCTGCTGTAAAGACTTACTGCAAATAACGAGGAAAGGGTGGGAGGGGAGAGACACCGGTGGTACTGGAGAGATGGTGGCTGGCAAGCAAGGGAGGAAGGGAGGAGTTGAAAGAGAACATGGTTGGGAGGGGGAATTGAGAGAGAACATGGGAGGGGAGGCACATTTGAGATAGAGAGAGAGAGAGAATGGGTGACGGTACAAGAGAGTACATGGAGAGAGAGAGACAGAAAGAGAGAAAGAGAATGGGTGAAGGCACAGATGAGCACATGGAGAGAGAGAGAATGGGTGAAGGCACATCACATGAGAGAGAGAGAGAGAAAAGGTGAAGGCATAGGGGGCACGTGAAGAGAGAAGGAATGGGTGAAGGCACAGGCGGGCATGTGGAGAGAGCGAGAATGGTGAAGGCACAGGGAGGCACATGAGAGAGAAAATGGGTGATACCCACAATGAATATTCATGACAGAGATTTGAATGCACTACCTCCACTGCATGCAAATCTCTTTCATGAATATTCATTGTGGGTATCCTGAAAACCTGACTAGCTGGGGTGCCTCCAGTACCAGGTTTGGGAACCACTGACCTAGATATTTTGGGCTAGAACTGTTTTAGTAATGATTAAGTTTCAAAAAGGTGCCCCAAATGATCAAATGACCACTGGAGGGATTAAGACATGAACACCCCTCCTTACTCCCCAAGTGATCACTGACTCCCTCCCACCCACCCCAAAGATGTGAAAGAAACGGTACATACCAGACAGGTTCAGATGTTATGGCCAGTTCTATTAGAGCAACAACCAGGTCTCTGGAGTACCTAGTGGTCAGTGCAGTGCACTGTAGAGAAGGGGATCCAAGCCCATAACCCACTCTGTTACCCTTGTAGTGGAAAGTGTGAGCCCTCCAAAACCCACCAAACACCTACAGTACTCGCATATAGGTGACGCAAGCGTAAGGGCTATTTTAGTGATATATTGTTGGGTACAGTAGGTTTTTGGTGGGTTTTGGAGGTCTCACCATATAACATAAAGGGGTAAAAGTGAGATGTGTACCTAGGACCTTTTATGTGAAGTTCACTACAGTGCCCCTTAGAGTTGCCAGGTGGCCAAAACCTTTCCAGCCATTTTGTGTCCAAAAGTAGCCCAAAAATAGCCCAACAGTTTTGACACCAAAAATAGCTATGTGAGGAGTAAAGGGGGAAGGGGGGTCTTCCATTCAAGATATTCCGGTAGAAGTTTATGACCTGGCTAAATCTACACACACAAAAAAAAACCTCTCAATTTTAAATAAACAAAAAATGTGTGCCAAAAACTTCCAATGATATAATATTTTCAAACTATCTTCATTTTTCATTTTTATAATAAGTAGACTTTAAAGTAAATTTGTATAAACACTTGACTTAAGTATCAAGATCCCAACAGAAATGCTGAGGCAGGCCCAGGAACGGGAACCTTTTTACAGCTCCCCTCTCCCTCCCTGCACCCACATATATGTGTGGGTGAAGGGAGGGGGCCCCTAAATGTGGGTCCAGGGAGGGAGAGAGGGGGGCTGTAAAAGGTGGATGCATTGTGTGGGTGGAGGGAGGAGGCCTCTTAGCATCCACCTTTTACAATCCTCCTCCCTTCCCCCTCCTCCTATGGTGACTGGTACATCTCTCTCTCGCTTTCTCTCTTCTTGTCGGTACCGATTTGCTGCTGACAATGAAGTTACTGCAAGCTGGGCCGTTGTGGGGCCTTGAGCATCTGTGCATGGTTAAGGCCTGCTGGCCCGTACCCTCTCCAAAGGACAGGGTGGGAGGCGGCAGGTCTTGAGCATGTATAGATGCTCAATGCCCCACATTGGCCCAACTTGCAGCAACTTCTGTGTCAGTGGCAGTCAGCCAGAAGGAAGGTACTGGCAAGAAGAGAAATGCCAGGAGAGGGAAGAGAGAGAGAAGTGCTGGTTAATGCTGGGGGGGCGGAGGGGGGAGAGAGACACGGAAGTCCAGTCACAAGGGGAGGGGGAGAGCAAAGAGAGAGAGAGAGAGAGAGAGAGAGAAAATGCCAGTCAACATGGGAAGAGGGTCCCACAAGGAGAAAAAACGGTGATCACTGCTGGGGGGGGGGAGGAAAGAAATGCGTATCACTGTGGTGGAAGGGATTCTACAGGTGGGTCTCGGAGAGTGCTTCATCTGATCAGGGAATGGAGAGGGAGGGAAGAAGTGAGGAAGTAGGAATTCTTCCAGTATGGAGGTGGGTGGAGGTAGAAAAGGAGGAGAAGGAGGGACACCGTGGAGGAGGAACGGAAGGAGAGGAATGCCTGACACAACAATCGAGAGGGGAAGGGAGGGAAGCAAAGGGAGGAATGCTAGAATATAAACCCTCTGTTTTTATTAGAGTTAACATTTCCCCCTCCCCTTTTTTCTGTTTATATTTTGTGGGTTTATATTTGAGTATATACAGTACTAGCATAACTGGGTATATGTATGTGTATGTGGTTAGACATGAGCACTAACAATAGCCATAGAGCTAGTATAAATATTTGCATTTAAATACCAGACATTATACATGCATAACTTATTGCATTCTATAAGTTACATGCCTATGTATGAGCCCCACCCTTGCTCCACCCATATGTACTACCATCTGTCAAATACACACTATGTAAGATATATGCATATTTATAGAATGATGCTTAAGCACATTTTTGGCATTTAGATGTATATGTGCACAGCTACATTTGTAAGAATGAAGGAGTAGCCTAATGCTTAGTGCAATGGACTGAGAACATTGGGAACTGGGTTCATTTCCCACTGTGACTGCCTGTAATCCTGGGCAAGTCACTTACCCTTCCATTGCCACAGGTAGAAAAAGAACTTAGACTGTGAGCCCATTAGGGACAAAGAAAGTGCCTGCATATAAGAAATGCAAACCTTTTGGTTGTACCACATAAAAGCAGTATATCAAACTCTTTATATGCTGGTATTGTAATCATTTATGCGAATATTCACAGAGCTGCCATGGGGGCCACCCACTCAGCGGGAGATGTAGGGCCCGCCCTCAGCCCACCCCACTCTGCTCCCAGTTCTGCCCTGCCCATTGCTCCATCCATCCCACCCCATTGATCTGCCCCAGCACAGCTGATTTGAGGCCAGTAGCAAAAGGAGCGGTCTTCCTGTCCAGCGGCAGCAGGAAACGCCTTGATAAAATGGCATCTCCTGCTGCCGCGGGATCAGAGGCATCATGATATGGTGCCTTATGAAGGCGTTTCCTGCTGCCGCTGGATGGGAAGGCTACTCAGCGGGAGATCTCAGCTTCTCAGTGGGAGTGCGAGAGAAGACCTGCAGGAGACTTGGCAGGTCTATATTCAGCATATAAATGTTAGCACTGTATTTTTAAATTTACCACATAAAGGGCACTTCTATAAAAAGATGCCTATGTGGAGCCTATTTCATAACGGAAAATAGGTACCTAATTTCCTTTATACAATACTAGCGCACTCGGTTTACATACACATATATGTTAGGCCCGAGTGCTTACACCAGCCATAGAACTGGTATAAATTCTCATGCCTAAATTGTTAAATAAAGGTGCATAAATTATAGTATTCTATCATTTACGTGAATAACTGTATGCCCTGCAATTCCCCACAAAGACCCTGTCTATTTGTAAACCCACCTTCAAACTACATGCCATCACATTTAAGCACCAGGTTATAGAATAGTACATAGCTGGAAAATTGACTTCTGCATGCATTCCCGAAGCTAAAATGTTGGTACTGTCTTTATAGAATTAACTCCATAGTGTGTAAGTTGCCTTTTTCTGCACTGGCTAAATAGGTCTGGGATATTATATTAAACTATTGGCCTCTTTCAGACTCCTATGGATCATTTAAAGATTATCTTCTCTTTGCATTCAAGAGAGATAGAAACCTGAAAGATGTTTTTTTGTTCTAATACTAACACCATTAACAGGTGAAGAAGTAGGATATAAGCCTGATCATTTTAAATGTGGATGGTGCATCTCGTCCTCATTTTCAATTCCTAACCGTAATGAATGAGCTGTGTAAGTGCATGGATTGTACAGCAACTAATGTGCTATATATAATTGTTCATGCCTACAATATTACATGAGCAAGAACATAACATTGACACTTGCACTGCATCCTTTCTGAGCTCACACACAAGCAAATCAATGACAACTTATTTTGTTGGATAATTAATTTGGTCACAGCGTTATTAATAAATCAAACATAAAACACACATAAGAATAACTTGTTAACATTTCAATATGGCCTTCAAATCTCTTTGTTCACTTTTAAAAGCTAGTCGGTGCTGACCTAGCTAGACATACTTATTCCATCAAATGTATTAACATTCAATACTTCACTTTGTAAAGTGAGACCTGTGGTGACATCAAGGCCTCACTTCCGCTTATGGCGATTTTGCACACATGCAGATTACACCATAATAATGTACAAATCCAGTTAAATCATTGTCTTTCAATGAAGGCCGCTTGAAATTCATATCAAAATATTTTCTGCTGCTGCAACTTATAATTCCCTTTTCAAACCTTGAATCATTTTCACCCCCACAAAACTAAATACTAACCGAATTTACCCACATGCATCCCAAATTAGGGAGGAACTGAGTGAGATTAAGGTCTCTCTTCCTATGTCCTCACACTTTTGTCCTCCTACACACCTGCCGAATCTACACTGCCCACAGCCTACCAAAACCGCCGTGTCTCATGCAACTCCGACAAAAACTCAGTTATAAATTGCATACTAAGCAATCAATTTATTTTCCCAAATATTCTTTTCTCCATATTACAATTAATTCTACAACTACCCTTACTCTCTTTATTTTAAAACCCTTGCAATTAATTAAAGAAAGAAATTTGCTAATAATTTCATTCCATGTTAATTTTTGAAATTAGCTTTAAAATAATTATTTCATCAAATTAACTCCTTTAAATATTTCCTATTAACTCTTCCTCCTTCCCATGCACCCTTTTTAAAAACTCTCTATCCCCCCCCCCCCCCCCCCCCATAGTCTTACTGCACTGCTGCAGTAACGCCAATGTTATATGCTCATAGTTAAATCCATGGGCTTTCTAAATAATTAAAAATCGAAATATTTTGGAGAGCAAAAAGTAATAGATATAACAAAAAATAAGTGTTTTAGCTCAAGACAGTAATGAAAGAGAATCGAGCCAATATGCTTAAATCAATTAACAAAATGAAACCTCAACTGCCCAGGACAGCCTACAAAGATGGTCATTTTTAAAAATTTTTGTTACATTTTTACCCCGCACTTTCCCACTCATGGCAGGCTCAATGCAGCTTACATATACAGGTACTTATTTGTACCTGGGGCAATGGAGGGTTAAGTGACTTGCCCAGAGTCAAAAGGAGCTGCCTGTGCCTGAAGTGGGAATCAAACTCAGTTCCCCAAGACCAGAGTCCACCACCCTAACCACTAGGCTACTCATCTGACATGGGCTCCTATCATGGGTCTCCTTTATTGTTTCTGAAGATTGTTATAATAAAGAATTTTTTTGTACATCATCTGCGAGAGGTTCCTTTTTGTTTCTCTACTATTTTGCCTGACGTTTTCCATCAGTGGAGTTTTTTTTCCTTCTGTTTGTGACCTACTATCATGGATTTTACATGGAGCCTTGAAAATAGCAACAACAAAAAAAAAACCTCCCCTGAAAAAAGAAAAAAACTGTTGTAGCAAAAAAGCAGGGCAATCCAATGTTTAAAACATCTAAAGCTAACAATTCTCTATTAATATCAGCCAAGAAGCTGAAAAAAATCAGTAATACCAATACTGTGCACAGTAATGAAGTCACTTAGCTGTTGTTGTAAACATCCAGGGAAATTGACAAACATATTCTATCCATTTCTAAGTAATTGCCATATTGGGTCAGACCAAAGGCCCATCTAGCCCAGCATCCTATTTCCAACAGTGGCCAATTCAGGTCACAAATGACCACCGGGATCTTCAAAACTAGCAAGATTCTATGCTGCTGTATTCCAGGGATAGGCTGTGACTTTTCCCAGGTCTACCTTAATAATGATTTATGGCCTTTCTCTGGGAACTTGAACAAACCTTTTTTAAACAGAGCTACACTGACCCCCTGATTCTACAGCAGTTGCCAAAAATTGATCATGCAAATTTGGGCGTGTGCCCAATTTGTGTGCAATTTAATTGAATAACGAGCCAATTATTGGTGCTAATTGAAATCAATTAAAATAATAACATAGTAAATGATGGCAGATAAAGACCTGTACCATCCAATCTGCCCAAGATAAACTCATTTTACATGATATGTGATACTTTATATGTATACCCAAGTATACATGTTTTACTATGTTTTGTTTTGTTTTTTTTGTGCTTAAATCAGAACTGCAACTCCATATATGCAATGGGCAAATCAAGACTGGATCAGCCTGTTTGATTAACCAAGAGTGAGTTGGCAACCCTAAACAGTGCCCCATTCTAAAATCTTCACACAGATATCTCTGTAAATACATATAGGCAGAACAAAGTGGAAAAAAAAATATCAAAAAGAATCAGATGAATAATCAGTACAAAACTACATCAACATTTCACTGCTGAAAAACTACAGCCAGAAGCCACAGGATACTGATCAAGCAGTCAAAGAAACAAATGAAACTTCCCAGAGATCAGCACATGAATTACTAATGCAAAGTCAGGACTAAGAAATCCAATGAAAGAAAACACATTTAAAAGAAAAAAAAACTAAGAAAAAAGTGTGAAAAATGTCTGAACAGCAGCACAAAGTGTCCCTCAGGGAAGATTTATACAGCACCCATTTTAATAAAGGATTATCAGGCAGCCTTGTAATGGGGGAAAAAAAACAATTGAACAAAAAAAGCCACCTGAATTATGGGGATCATAGATAACAATTCCTTCTGGGACATAGGAAATGGACTTAAACACCAAACCAACCCTTATTTAGCAAACCAGAATGGTAATATCTGTACTGAACACTTCAAGTATCCCCTATACAGAGATCAAATGTGAAGAACTCATACACGATTAAAATGACACCCAAGAGAAAATAAACCTGCTGGAAAGTGTAATCAAAGGACAATTGTAGAGCAATTTAAGAAATGCCTACAGACACTGAAGCCCAGAGGAGCATAAGGACCTGATGCAATACAGAATGAAATGCTACCTGGATGGGCTTTCCATATGTACATCTTAATTGTGCACCTCTAGTGGTTCACACAATTTTGTCTGTGATCACAGGGTCACAGCTACAAAAAAGAATGTTAAGTATGGTCTTAATGCATTATCAAAGGAACGCAAAGGTGTGTTTCTTCCCAGGCATCTCTGTAAGTGATTCTCAATGGGGAGAGACATGGTAAAGTGCTTATCAGTAGAGCTATGGGGGCTGTGTTTTGGGTACAGGGAAGTATATGGGATCTGGGTATTATGACCCCATTTTATTTATGTATTTCACATTTGTTATATATTGCCTTTCTTGCTAAATAAATCATTCAAAGCTGTGATTGTGTATGTGAATTGTGAATGTCTGTCACTGGTACAAATATGTGTAGGTGTCTATTGAGATGATATGTGGGCTGTGTGGGAGACATTGGGGAGAATTGGGGGTTGTGTTTAATGTAAGTAGGGGCAAGATGTGAGGTGGAAGAGGTGTGTGCAGTGTATATGTGAATGTTTATGAGGCTAAAGAATAATTTATTTCTGATAGATGTTTCCAACAAAAATGGATCTGAAAGAAAATTTTTAAAGCATTTTACACTGGTACAAAGCCCTTTCTCTCTAATTCTATAAAAGTCACCAAAAATTGCATATGCAAATTTGGATGCACACCCAATTTTCATGCATAATTTAATTAAATAATGAGCTAATTAACACCAATAATTGGTTTTTAACAAGCAATTGGCACTAATTAGGTGTAATTGGCACTTACACATGATCTGAAAAGGGGAGGCATGGAAATGGGAGGGTCATGGGCATAACGGGGGCTTTCCTAAAATTAACACATGCCGTTATAGAATAACGGCGATACGTGCCTAATTTACATGTGTACATTTACACTATGTTTTAATTGTTGCAAATGGCTATGCCTAAAGTTAGGCAGGATTCCTGGCCATAAACGCTATTCTATAAACCTCACCTAAGTGCACTTATAGACTAGCGCTTTTTTCAGTGCTTTTTTGGCACTATGTCTAGGGCCCTAAAAATTAGCATGTACTAACCATGTAGACGCCCATAGGAATATCATTGGCGTCTACACAGTTAGCACAAACTAACGCTTAGTGCATGCTAAAAGCGCTAATGCGCCTTGAGTGTGGCTTAGTAAACAGGGCCCTTAGAATCTAGCCATTTATGGGGCCCTTTTACTAAGCTGCGTAAGAGTCTACGTGCACCCAATGCACGCCAAAATGGAGTTACCGCCCAACTACTGCGTGGGTATTGCGCTAATTTCATTTTTGGTGTATGTCTGATATGTGGGTCTGAAAAATATTTTTTTATTTTCAGACGCGTGTAATCGATGTGTGCAGGTCGTGACCACCTGAATTCTTTACCGCTAGACCTATGGCTGGCGGTAAAGTCTCAGACCCAAAATGGACTTGCAGCAATTTTGATTTTGCTGCACGCCCATTTTCAGAAAAAAGGCCTTTTTTACAGGTGCTCTAAAAAATGGATCGGCGTGCGCACAAAACCCATGCCTACACTACCGCAAGCCATTTTTCAATGCGCCTTTGTAAAAAGACCCCTATCTTTGTTAATTGTCCATCTGAAACATTGCCCTCCCTCATTTCTTCATCAAGATGTCCCATCCAATTTAAGCGATTTTGTCTACGTTGCCGATCATTCAGTATGAAATTAAAACAGGCAAATGACTGCATTCTAGCAAACATCTGTATGTGCACATGTTAATGATTATTTATTTACTTATTCATTCTTGTATCCCACAATTTTCCAAAAATGAGTTTTGGTATTATGGTATTAAATGGCAGCAATTCTTCCCAAACTCATATATTTTCCATATCACATATTTATTATTGAAGATATTGTTCAGTATGTTCTCCTATGGAAAGTAAACGAGTCTGTGAATATTGTTTAAGGCAAATTCTGTGTAACCTGCCACTGAAAAGGTCTCAGAGTAGCCAGTCGTGAAGTACATAAACCTCTCAGGCTTATTTTCGTAAGAGAGAGTGCCCATCTTTTGACACAAATCGGGAGATAGGTGTCCTTCTCCCAGGGTCACCCAAATCGTCATAATCGAAAGCCGATTTTGGGCATCCTCAACTGCTTTCCATCGTGGGGATGACCAAAGTTCATGGGGGCGTGTTGGAAGCATAACAAAGGCAGGACTGGGGTGTGCCTAACACATGGGTGTCCTTGACCGATAATGGAAAAAAGAAGGGCGTCCCTGACGAGCACTTGGGCGACTTTACTTGTTCCATTTTTTCTTACGACCAAGCCTCAAAAAGGTGCCGGAACTGACCAGATGACCACTGGACGGAATAGGGGATGATTTCCTCTTACTCCCCTACTGGTCACTAACCCCCTCCCATCATCAAAAAAAAATTTTAATATTTTTTTCTAGCCTCTATGCCAGCCTCAAATGTCATACGCAGCTCCCTGACAGCAGTATGCAGGTCCCTGGAGCAGTTTTAGTGGGTGCCGTGCACTTCAGGCAGGCGGACCCAGGCCCACCCCCCATACCTGTTACACCAGAAACCCACTGTACCCTCATGTAGGTGCCCCCTTCACCCCTTAGGGCTATGGTAGTGGTATACAGTTGTGGGGAGTGGGTTTTTTTTTGGGGGGTGGGGGGCTCAGTACCCAAGGTAAGGGAGCTATGCACCTGGGAGCAATTTCTGAAGTCCACTGCAATGCCCCCTAGGGTGCCTGGTTGGTGTCCTGGCATGTGAGGGGGACCAGTGCACTACAAATGCTGGCTCCTCCCACGACCAAATGGCTTGGATTTGGTAATTTCTGAGATGTGCGTCCTCGGTTTCCATTATCGCCGAAAATCGGGGAAGACCATCTCTAAGGATGACCATCTCTAAGGTTGACCTAAATTTTGTGATTTGGGCATCCCCAACCGTATTATCGAAACGAAAGATGGACGCCCATCTTGTTTCAACAATACGGATTTCCCCGCCCCTTCACCAGGACGTCCTGCAAGGACGTCATCAAGAAAACTTGGGCGCCCCTTTCGATTATGCCCCTCCACGTCTTCCAAACTTAATATGAAGATTCATACAGCTCATTTTCTTATTCGGACCTTGAATGGAGACTGTTTCTCATTAGATATTGTTTTACAAATTTTGTGGATGGATTGCAGGGCTCTGGGCTGATAAGAATAAATTACTAGCTGCCTGTGCAAGCTAGTATGGAGTGTAGGAAGTCCAAGTTGAACGTTAAGTGCAAAAGTCTGATTATTCTGAAGCATATATTTCAGCTACCTAAATTAGAATGGAAATCAGCATATCAGTTTCACTGTGATTGCAATATTTGTCTTGAACAGCCAGTATTAAAATAATAGGCAAAATTAGCATGGTACCTCTTGCACACCCCAGCAAGAAAAAATCTACTTCCAGGGGAGAGATAACGCAGTATAAATAAATTGGTGGACATTCCTAATATATTCTGCAGGCAGCTAAAGTATCAAAGTAATTTATAGGAGAGATCTGAATGGCAATTGTAGCTTTCAAATAAAGCAGAGGTTATTTAATGTAAAGATCTGACAGAAAATGCAGGCTTCTTATTGATGACATGGTTATGTTATTGATTTATTGTCTGTCGGCTTCATATTTTATGGAATGAATATATCTATCTGTGAAGTACTACTGTGGTATAGAACAACTCTGGCAACATGTGGAACACCAGATATTTGTATGTCTGCAATGCCTGTAGTGCAATGCCAGATGTTATAACTGAGAATTATAACTGAGACAATAAATATTTTTCTGTGTCTCCCTCCTGACACTTGCAAAATAACTACACAACTACTTATAAGTAGGGGTGGGTAATTAACGTGATATCAATACAATGAAAGCGTTAACATATTAACGCACTACAGTTTTTTTAACGCTGACTGGCATTTTGAATACTGCCCCGCCCCTCACTCCCCACATTAACCTCATCTCTGTTCTCAAGCAGTGGCATTGATCACCACACTGCCAACCCAGAAGACATGCCTCTGCCTTGTCTCTTCTCCTCTCCCCCGATGCAACTTCCTCTGTATGCCAGCATAGGCTTCTGGGAACAGAGGAAACGTGCAGACTCTGTGCCCATTTACCGAACTGTAGCCTGTTCTCTGAGGTAAAGCCCGTTTTAATTTTAAATCTTTTCCATCTCCCCTTACAAACACAGATTTATTTTGAATGCTTTCATTTTTCAGCCAATATGGTAACTTTAAGGAGGAGGGAAGAGATTAAGGGAATTTACCATGCACTGCTCAGCATGTATCTACTAATGCAGAACAAGCTATTCTAGTATGGGAGGGAATTCAGGTACAAAACTGTTGCATTCTGTTCTAATGGCACATCTTGGTGTGGTCTAAATGCTTTGGCTCAGGTAGTGTGTAAGACCATACTAACCACCCAGAGATAGACTGTATATTGATGGGAGATGATGATTAAAGTTTGTCAGATAACTGTGATCAACTTCACTTCTTGTCATAAATTTCTAAAAACATTATTCATCTAATACACAGCTCTGTCTCACCAGTAACCTCAAGGGACCTCTGGTCTTCATTATATTGGGAGGGGGGAGGGTGATGCTCCAATTGAGAATAAAAGCTGACAGGGAGCAAGGCTGAAAGCTGAGCACATGCTTTGGCCATGCTTTGAAACATTGATTGAAAGAGATGTAGATGAGTCTGCAGAAAATGTGTGCTGCTGGGTTTTGAAAATGCAAGTGCCTTGCATAATTTTCCTGCTTTACCTGTGCTTCAAGAGAGGGAGAGGCAAGGGCGTAGCCAGATGGCCAATTTTGAGTGGGCCTGAAGCCAAGGTGAGTGGGCATGGAATTTGCCTCCCCCCTGGTCCCCCTCCAGTTTGCCCCTCTTCTCACCCCTCCTTCCCAGAAACACCAAATATGAAATACTTGAGCTGGCGGAGATCCCCAAACCCTGCCAACTGAAGATTTCCTCCTCCTCCTCCTCCTCCTCGAGCAGCCAGCACTCTTCCAAACTACAGCCGGCAGCACTTACCTTAAACTGATGCTGCTGCCGGTAGGCTGTGCATGCTCAGTGCTTTTGCATGTGCAAAAACTGAGCATGTGCAGAAGGGCCGGTCTCAGCATCAGCTGAAGGCAAATGCTGCTGGCTGCCCAACGAGAGAAAATCTTCAGCTGGCAAAGTTTGGGGATCCTCACCAGCCACAAGTGTGTCACAATTTTGGCTGGGCCTGAGTCCAAAGTGGGTGGGCCCCCGGCCCACCTGTGGCTACGCCACTGGGGAGAGGGCTGGGACTGTGATGGAAAGGAGGAAGAGTGGGGGCTGTACTGTGAGGGAAAGGGAGGGAGAGATGTATATGAACAGGGGGAGGTTGAGAAGTGCCAGGCCCTTCAGGGAAATTCTTTTTCTTTACAGTACACCTGTTATGAACAGGCATAAGTGGTGTACTATAACCAAAAAGTCTTTCCCTGAAGGTCCTGGCACTTCTTCCCCCCCCCCCCCCCACCCCCACCCATCCCAGCACAGCTTCAGCCATACCCCTCTCCCTCCCTCCCTCCCTCCCTCCCAATACAGCCCCAGCCCCCATCCTCCCTCCCATTAGATATGAAACTTCCTAGACCAGAGAATGGTGGTGATGAAAGTTTTAAAAATTGTGCAGTCAACCTTAAAAAAAAAAAAGACAAAGCATGTGCTGGATAATCTTAGCCATGCTGAACATGTGTTCACCTTCCAAAAGGATGTCAGGGTCAACTTTAGAAACTGGAAAGTATGTGCAGGATTTTAATCACCAATGCTGAGCATCTGCTAAAAAAGATTGTCTGCAGCAACATTTGAAAATGGGAAAGTAAGATTTAGTGCTGAGCATCTGTTCAAAAAGAATGTCTGGGTCAACATTTAAAAATTGGAAAGTATGCATGCCTTTTTTTAAATCAATATTAAACATTTTAATAATTGCTCACCCCTACTTCTAAGCAAATATAGGGGGCTCATTTTCAAAAGAGAAAAATCATCTTATCTTAAAAAGACATAAAGTGGCATTTGGACAATTTTCACTGAAAAATGTCCAAATCATGATTTTTGAAATTCAAAGTTGAGACATTTTACTCTGAGGTGCATCCAAAATACAAGGGGGCGTGTTGGGGGCGTGTTGGGGGCCTGTTAGGGCAGGATTTGAGCATCCCCAAAACTTGGACTTTTTTCTGCCACAATGTAACAAAGCAAAAACATCCAGGGCTAAAAGTTAGACGCTTTGGTCTAGACCTGTTTCAGTCATGCCTAAGTTACAGAAAGGCGCCCTAAATGACCAGTCTACTTATTTTCGAAGGAGAAGGCCGGCCATCTTCCGACACAAATTGGGAGATGGCCGGTCTTCTCCTAAACCCGGCCAAATCGGTATAATCGAAAGCCAATTTTGGCCGGCTTCAACTGCTTTGCGTCGCAGGACCGGGCAAAGTTAAAGGGGGCGTGTCGGAAGGGTACTGAAGGCGGGATGGGAGCGTGGTTACGAGATGGGCAGCTTTGGACGATAATGGAAAAAAGAAGGCTGGCTCTGACGAGCATTTGGCCGGCTTTACTTGGTCCATTTATTTTTAGGACCAAGTCTCCAAAAAGTGCCCCAACTGACCAGATGACCACCGGAGGGAATCGGGGATCACCTCTCCTTACTACCCCAGTGGTCACCAACCCCCTCCCATCCAAAAAAAAATGTTTTAACATTTTTGTGCCAGCATCTATGCCAGCCTCAAATGTCATACCCAGCTCTATGACAGCACTAGGCAGGTACCTGGAGCAGTTTTTAGTGGGTACTGCAGTGCACTTCAGGCAGGCGGACCCAGGCCCACCCCCCCCCCCCCCCACCTGTTACAATTGTGGTGTAAATGGGAGCCCTCCAAAACCCACCAGAAACCCACTGTACCCACATGTAGGTGCCCCCCTTTACCCTTTAAGGGCTATGGTAGTGGTGCACAGTTGTGGAGAGTGGGTTTTGGGGGGGGGGGGGTTGAGGGGCTCAGCACACAAAGTAAGGGACCTATGTACCTGGGAGCTTTTTCTGAAGTCCACTGCAGTGCCCCCTAGGGTGCCTGGTTGGTGTCCTGGCATGTGAGGGGGACCAGTGCACTACAAATGCTGGCTCCTCCCACGACCAAATGCATTGGATTTGGCCGGGTTTGAGATGGCCGCCATTAGTTTCCATTATCGCCAGAAACCAATGTCGGACATCTCTAAGGCCGGCCCAAATGTTGTGATTTGGCTGGCCCTGACCGTATTATCGAAACGAAAGATGGTCGGCCATCTTGTTTCGGTAATATGGTCGGTATGCCGCTTTACGGGGCCGGCCTTAGAGATGGCCTGCCATATAGATGGCCGGCCCCGTTCATTTATGCCCCTCCAGATGACTACTGGAGTGATTAAGGCAAGAACCTCCCCCCTTACTATCCCGGTGGTCATTGATCCCATCCCAACCCTCAAAGATGTGAAAGAAATAGTACATACCAGTCTGTATGACAGTCCTATTAGAGCAGCAAGCAGGTACCTGAATAGCCTAGTGGTCGGTGGAGTGGGTTCTAGAAAAGGGGACCAGGTCCATATCCCACTCTGTTACATTTGTGGTTGTAATACATTGGATTGAGGGTCAGCTGGGGATGGAATGAGTGGAATGTTTTGGCTGTAATTATGTGTTGATATTCTCTATTATGGGAAACAGGCTAGTTGTTTAAGGGATGCCAGCACGTATTGGAAAGGCACCTTCAGCCTGTGCAGGTCTGGGGAGTTATTCTCTGTTATGGGAAACAGGCTGGTTGTTTAAGGGATGCCAGCTTGTGCAAGTCTGGGAAAGGCACCTTCAGCCTAGGCAGGTCTGGGGAGTTATGAGCTAGCTCATCTTCACACGCACAGTTGTTTGTTTCACACTATAAAAGAGGGGGAGCACGGGACTTTCTTTAGAAGCTTGCCTGAACATAGGGACGCCTTGTTCAGTGAAGGGTATTTCCCTGCAATCTCTGAGGAGAGCCAGTGCTTCCCTGGTGGTCTTCCCAGATGCTGACTGAATTGCGGGTGCTGTAAGTATCTTGGTGTATGTGTTCACATATGTATCACCAATAAAAGCGATATACCGCATATTGTGTCTGGTGGCTTTTGTGTTGTCATAAGCACAGCGCCCCCTACTGTTACAGTGGTGGAAAATGTAAGCCCTCCAAAACCCATCAAACACCTATTGGGCCTACATATAAGTGGCACCTGCAGGTATGAGGACTATTGTAGTGGTGTTCAGTTGCATAAGATTAGATTGTGATTGCTGCACTGCTCACTGGACTGTGACTTCCTTTTGATGAGATTTTAACTGTTTTTCAGTGGCATGACAGCGTGTACTTTTTCTTCAGTGATAACTCCTAATGAAGGTCTAATTGGCTGAAACATGGCCCATGTTGAGTTTTGCCTTCTTTACAATAAAGGACTCCTTAGCACCATTGACATTGTACGCTTTTTGGTCATATTCGCTGTGCTAAGATTTCATCCTTGCTGTCTGTGAAGACTTGACCTTGGTCTTCTGTTGTCTTGTCTGTCCGTTTTAAGATTATGACATATGATCACCCCATGCCCTGCTCTATTTTCATGCACAGATGTACTTCACCCCCTAAATAGAGGTTTTTATAGCCCAAATGCATGACCCTGTATTTTTTAGCATTAAATCTTAGTTACCAAATTCTGGACCATTCTTCAGGCTTTGCTAAGTTATCCTCAATTTATGCACATCAGAAGGGGTATCCACTCTATTGCAGATTTTGGTATCATCTGCAAAATGGCAAACCTTACAAGACAGCCCTTCCATAATATCACTTACAAAAAATTTAACGTGCTGGACCATGAGCCAAATCTTGTGGTACACCACTTGTAATACCTCTTTCTTCAGTGAGCTCCACTTACTACTATACTTTGTTACCTTCCACTCAACCAGTTTCTAACCCAGGGGCCCTTTTACTATGGTGCGTTGAAAAACGGGCTGCACTAATGTAGGAGCGTGTTTTGGGTGCGCACAGATCCTTTTTTCAGCGTGCCTGTAAAAAAGGCCTTTTTAACATTTTTGCTAAAAATGGAGGTGCAGCCATTGACTTAGCGGTAAGCTCTCACGCGATAACCGTGCTGTAATCGTTTACGTGCGTAAAATGACAATTAAAGTCTGGTTTCTGCCGCATGCTAGAAAATAAACATTATTTTCTGGTTCACGTAGTAGACATGTGGCAAAAATGAAATTACATAAGTACATAAGTATTGCCGTACTGGGAAAGACCAAAGGTCCATCGAGCCCAGCATCCTGTTTCCAACAGTGGCCAATCCAGGTCACAAATACCCAGCAAGATCCCAAAAATGTACAAAACTGTTTATACTGCTTATCCCAGAAATAGTGGATTTTCCCCAAGTCCATTTAATAATGGTCTATGGGCTTTTCCTTTAGGAAGCCGTCCAAACCTTTTTTAAACTCCGCTAAGCTAACCGCCTTTACCACATTCTCTGGCAACGAATTCCCGAGTTTAATTACACGTTGAGTGAAGAAACATTTTCTCTGATTCGTTTTACATTTACTACATTGTAGCTTCATTGCATGCCCCCTAGTCCTAGTATTTTTGGAAAGCGTGAACAGATGCTTCACATCTACCCGTTCAACTCCAATCATTATTTTTAGACCTCTATCATATCTCCCCTCACTAACATTTTCCTAATGCAGCAAAAAAAAGCCTAACATGGGACACACTAATGTGCTCTGCATTAGTTTTAGGATGTGCACACAATAATCATGCACTAATTATTTGTACTTTTTGAGGGTGCATGTCAGGGGCAAAGAAAAAGCATTCTTGTGCTAACCAATCAGTACATCTACATTACCAAGCTCACAGATACTGTGGGAGCCCCTACCAATTCCATAAAGTGGTGGTTAACTGCTCCTGTGATAATTTTAAAAATAGCTCTACACTAATGGCAACATTAACTTATACCTCTAAATAAAGAAAGGAAATTTCAAACTTAAAATATCTAATACCGCAATATTCTAAGAAGTTTGAAGCTAAGCAATCAGATTTAGTGTCACACTTCCAGTGTCCTACGAGTTTAAACAAAACAAACTCACAATAGGCCGGGACCAGTGATAGTACCTCACTCCCCAAATAAATAGGGTGTTGTTTTGAATACTGTGAGCATTTTCCCTATTGGTGGGCGTTTGAGGTCCCAATTAATTAAATAACTATTGTGAGTTTGTTTTGTTTAAACTCGTAGGACACTGGAAGTGTGACACTAAACCTGATTGCTTAGCTTCAAAACTTCTTAGAATATTGCAACATTAGCGTATAGAAATGAATTAAATAAATAGAAAATTGAGGGTTTTATGGCCACAGTAAAAAATGGCTTTCACGAGTTGGAAGGATGCGCTAAGGCTGTTTGTTACTGCAGCTTAATAAAAGGACCCCAATATTCGCTAGTTAATGCACATTGAATAGCAAAATTCTGTGTTATTTTACTGTACCATAAAACTGTATCAAGTGCTATATAACAAGATACAAAGAATGTAAATGCAAATGCATGCAAAGTACCTCCTTATTATGGGAATCAAATAATACAGCTTGTGTTAAACTTCAGCCGGCTGATATTTAAAACTATTTAACCAGCCAGGAATGGCTCCTGGCCAGTTAAAAGCTGGCTAAGCCAGGGGCATAGCTACGGGTGGGCCTGGGTGAGCCCAGGCCCACCCAATTTCAGCCCAGGCCCGCCCACCCAGCGCACACACAACTGCAGCCGCAGCCTAGCTGCCTAGCGTGATGGCAGAGAGACAGCACCCGACATGCGGCGCTGATCTCAGGCTCCGTCCAATTGCGTCCTCAGGCCCGCCCACCACCCAAGCGCGCACACACACACCGCATGCAGCAGAGCCTAGCACCCTAGCTTACATCGCGGGCACCCGCGCTCAGTGCAGGCTCAGAAGACATCATCAGCCCACGCCCACCTACCTTCGGGCTTAGAGAGAGGCAGCGCGTCGGTGGCGTCGTTGTTGTTGGTCGCACTGCATTCGCGGTAGCTGTATGACCTGTCCCATACGTGGCTGTGCACGGGGGCGTGCCTCAGCCTCGCTTTCGCTCGGCTCCGCTCGCTCGACGTGACGTGGTATCTGAGGGAGGGCAGGGTAAGGCTAAAGCTGCACATGGCCACATGCACATACGAAGGGTTCAGCCTGGCCCTGCTCTCCCTGGCCTGGAAACAGAAGAAAGAAGTCAAGTTCCTGTCTCCCGGCCCCAGGTAACTTACTGCCAAGCAGCAGCTGCCAGCCCAGTCCAGCAGCAGGTAATAACATGCTTTTTGGGGTTTTTTGCATCTTATTTTTAACATTATCATGGTAATTTGTTTTTAAAATTAAGCTAGCTGGGGCCTGGGGGGCACTATTAAAATTTATTGTTGTGGAATTTCTGGGTGGGGTAAGCACTTCACTGCCTAGGGCAAAAAATGTATATATTTAATGATTAAAATATACCTTTTTTTGCCCTGTAGTGGAGAGCCCATCCCCACCCAGAAGCCCACATATATATATATATATATATATATATATATATATATATATATATATATATATATATAGTGCCCGCCCATATTAGGTCTGGCTACGCCACTGGGCTAAGCACTAATATTCAGCATGAGATAGCTAGTTATCCCTACTTAGCAGCTAGCCTGGACACCAACTATGTCGAGCTACATAACTGGTTAGCGCTATATTCATTGGCTGACTGGTTAGGTTTAGCAGTCAGATAGACCTGTGAAAATATCAGATCTATCTTTGGGCACTATAACTTAGCCAGTCAGTTGATTAATATTGCTTAACCAGCTATATGTTTAGTGACCAAAAAAACCTGGAAATTCAATGCCAGTAGCCAGATACAGCCCTAGCATTAAATTTCTGGGTTCACCACCAACCATGGCAGTTTTGTTACATTTGTACACTGTGCTTTCCTACTCATGACAGGCTCAATGTGGCTTACATGGGGCAATGGAGGGTTAAGTGACTTGCCCAGAGTCATAAGGAGCTGCCTGTGCCTGAAGTGGGAATTGAACTCAGTTTCTCAGTTCCCCAGGACCAAAGTCCACCACCCTAACCACTAGGCCACTCCCTCACACAATCTAAATATTGGCCCCTACAATTTTCTTTTTTTTTTTTTGTAGAAATATACCCTCAGATTTCACTTGAGCTGTGTGTGCAATTCAGGTCATATTCTGTATTGCGTGTGTAATGTAATTAGCACTGGGTTACCACCATGCAAGCCATTTCTGGGGGGGGGGGGGGGGGGGTTCTTTTTCCCCCTGAAATGGTGCACGCTTGGGGCGGGATTACTGCCGATTGCCGTGTTGGGCTAGCGGTTGTCACGGAACAGCAAGCGGTAAGCCCGTGTTGGGCTTACTGCCGCTCTGTAAAAGGGCCCTTAGTGCAGGAGTTACAACTTATGGTGCTGGGTTACTGCAGGTTAGTGACTAGCTCAGTAAATTATGTAATATTTTACCACAGGTTTGTAACTTTCTCTTTAATCTGCCTTAGACAGATATGTAAATACACTTTATAATCGTTTTTTATTTGTTTTGTACATTGCATTTATTGTTTTTATAGGAAATAAATAAAAATCATCATTCAATCATACATAGAGGGGCATAATCGAACGTCGCCGGCCAAATAGATCGCCGGCGATCTATGTTGGCGGCGGCGCTACAGCTGGCTGGAACCGTATTATCGAAAAAGATGGCCGGCCATCTTTTTTTTCGATAATACGGTTTAGCCCGGCCAAATGCCTTGGAGTTCGCCGGGGTTGAGATGGCCGGGTTTGTTTTTCAGCGATAATGGAAAGTTATGTCGGCCATCTCAAACCCCGGTCAAATTCAAGGCATTTGGCCGTGGGAGGAGCCAGCATTTTTAGTGCACTGGCCCCCCTGACATGCCAGGACACCAACTAGCCACCCTAGTAGGGGTCACTGCGGTGGACTTCAGAAAAGCTCCCACGTGCATAGCTCCCTTACTTTGGGAGCTGAGCCCCCCACCCCCACCCCCAAACCCACTACACACAAATGTACTGCACCCACTAAAATTGCTCCAGGGACCTGCATACAGCCTCTAGGACTTATTGCTGCTGTATAACTTTGGCACACCAATTCATACCTGAAGACTAATCTCTCTGAAAAAGTCCTTTCTTGAAATAACCACGTTTAATCACAGTTAATTGCAGATCAGAGTCCCCTGGTACTAAGATTAGCAGTAGGTCAGAGCTGGCACAATGGTGTACAATGCCCTCTTACCATTTAAGGTAAGAACTACGTTCTCTAACGTGGGTAACACAGGAAAGGGAACTAAAACTGGCTTACAAAAATGGCCACTACTGCATGGACTACAACAGGAAACAAAACAGGGCACACTCTGACCCAGTTAGCAGGGGGAAAAGCACCATGGGAGTAGTGCCCATAGTAGTAACATAGTAGATGACGGCAGAAAAGACCTACATGGTCCATCCAGTCTGCCCAACAAGATAAACTCATATGTGTATACCTTACCTTGATTTGTACCTGCCTTTTTCAGGGCACAGACCGTACAAGTCTGCCCAGCAGTATTTCCCGCCTCCCAACCACCAGTCCCGCCTCCCACCTCCGGCTCTGGCACAGACCATATAAGTCTGCCCTCCACTATCCTCGCCTCCCAACTACCAACCTCTCTTCCCCCACCTGCTCCGCCACCCAATTTTGGCTAAGCTTCTGAGGATCCATTCCTACTGCACAGGATTCCTTTATGCACATCCCACGCATGTTTGAATTCCGTTACCGTTTTCATCTCCACCACCTCCCGCGGGAGGGCATTCCAAAGCAGTTGCTGTTGAGGCTTGGAAGGAGGAGGAAGTGTTGCCAGAGGCTCTGCAGGCTTCCAGGGGGAAGGGAGTGAGGCCTAGCCCCTTCCCCAGAAATGAGGAAGGTCCCTGGGGAGCAGTCCTCAGGCAAGGCCCAGGATATGGGGCCTCCTGGGGCCCAGGACCAGAAGGCCTGGAAGAACGGTTCCCTCTCTGTTAAAGCTGCAGAGAGGAGGGAGAGGAGCCCGGTAGACCGGAGAGAACAGCAGCCCGAGGGCGGAAGCCAGTCCGGTACCCCCCTCACTGGCCTACAACATCCAGAAGGTGAGAGGGGGGGAGAGCTGGTGAAGGCCCAAGAAGGGAGTTTGCCGGGCAGAGAGAAGGTGGAGGAGATGGATACCTGTCAGGAGAGTCAGCCTGAATCTGAGGAGACAGGCAGTGAGAACAGCGAGTCCTCGGAAGAGGATGATTTTTGGGAGAGAATCCAGGACCCAGAGGACCCGGCTAGTGGTTTGATTAAAGTGGTTAGGAGAATCAAGGCCGTGGAGAAAGAGGTGGTGGATCTGGGTAAACGTATCAAGATGGCTAAAACCATGATTAAAGTAGCTCCAGCAACACACAAGAACCTATATGAAAAGGAAGAAACACGTCTAAAAAAAATGCTTGGGAAGAAAGAACAGCTGCTTGGGGTTTTAAAAAAAGGCCCTGGGAACCCTTTGCGCGAGATTTATGTGAACAAGGAAAGAATGGCTTCTGGTTCTCTCGCTGGAGGCCAGGGAAGTAAACGATCAGACCCCACAGCAGAACGGAGAGGGAAGAAGACAGAGGGTTCAGTTCCTGGGTCCCTGCATTCTTCAGTGCCAGAACTGACCGGGAGCGGTACACAAGCCACATTAAAGTATATGCAGTACCTGGCAAGCCAGCCCGGTCCTCTTCCAGAGACAGCAGAGCTCAGGGACGTCAGGGCTGGTCTGGATCAGACTTCTCAGACACAGAGACCTGTGGAGGAAAATACAGAAGCGAGAGAGTTTCAGAGACAATCATTCCAGATACTAGACACAGGGTCAGGCGCTACAGGGGAGAGCCTGTTGTCTAATGCAGTTCTGGTTGAGCCGATGCAGAAGAAAGAGGGCGGTGTACCCGGAATGGAGCAGTGGGCTGCAAGCAAGGACAAGCGGTTGCAGCCACAGGTGGTTCTTTTTCCACTGGAGGCATCGGTTTCGGGAGGTCAGCAACCTACAAGCGCAGTGCCATTACTAGCGCAGCAGGTCCGCCCACGAGGATCGAAGGGGCAGGACGTCATACCTGATCGAGAGACGGCTGATTTGCAGTGTGCAGAGGGCAGTTCGCAGCTGCAAGGGACATCACAGACAGCCGGTGGAACATCGGAGGCGAGCCAGAAGGCTGTAGCGCTAAGGGGGACAGAGGCTAATTTTCAGCAAGGAGCGGAGAGACGATACGCGGAGCTTCCGGGTTCAAGGAAGCTCTGCCCACTCACAGCAGATGAGAGGGCAGGTTTGCCCAATCGGGGCGCAGGAGGAGGGAGTTTGCACGGGTTCGACAACGGGACCGGAGCAGAGCCATCAGAGAGAAAGGAGTCAAGGCACCCAGAAGGCTGTGAGAAAGAAGGGGCAGACAGGGAGATTCTTGCAGCACCAGCCCCGCAGCAAGTAATGGCCGCAAGGACTGCCAGTAATGCGGTACCAGACTTGGTTCAGCCGGAGGGAGGGCAGGCTGAAGGGGGTTTGTTGCGGGATTCTGGGGCTGCTGAAGGTTTGCAGTGGGAAGGTTCTTTTGGTGTAGATTTGCCTGATGCAGGGGACTCAGGTGTCTGGGCAGCAGGGGATGGAGGTATGTCGGTGGGCCAGCAGCATCAGGGAAGAGAGGGTATGGTTCCTGAGGGGCAGGGAGGCCCCAGAGTAAAAGGAAGGGGGGTAGGCAGGGGGGAGGGGCAGCGGGAGGGGGGAGATGACATCATTACGGGTACGGGGGGGCAGGAGGTGGGGGGGAGTAGGGAAGACAGTAAGGCTGAGGGGCAGCAAGGGAGGGGGGTGGAGTTGGAGGGTAGGGCTGGCACCAGCTCAGGGGTAGGGGGGCGATGGGGGCAAGGGTCTGTGTCCTTTGCTGCAGTGGTCCAGGGAGGGGGAGGAGGGAGGGGGAGGACTTGCGGGGTATGAAGGGACAGGCAGGGGTTTTGGGGGAATGGGGAAAGGGGGGGGGCAGTTACCAAAAAGACGCAATGTGGTTCAGCTTAAATGGATAGGGGACGGAGCAATGCCGTCCCGGGAAAAGGTCTTGAAACAGGTGATGGGGATGGGGTTCATACCTGAGGACTTTTATGCTTGTATACACCCCATCAACATCCCCGAATATGATGTAAGCTTTATGACCCAGAGGGGGATGGAAATCTTTTGGGAACGGTATGAGGGAGTAAGGGGGAAGGGGGAGTGGCGGGACTTCAGGGTGATTCCGATCAGCAAGCCGGACCTGGTGCAGGTTACCCTACTTGTGCGGAATGAGTCTATCTCAGGGGCAGATCTGGCTTACTGGCTCCAGCGGTATGCGGAGCTGAAGTCACCACTTACTAAGCTACCGGATCCGAGTAGGGTTTGGGCAGGAGGTTGGGGAGCCCAGGTAAAATTAAAACAGGACGGCTATGTCGTTCAGCACATCCCCTCGGCAGCTTTCATCGGCCGTGACAGGATACTGTGTTTTTACAAAGGACAGCCACGACAGTGCTTTAGGTGTGGTTCATTTCGACATTTTAGCATGTCCTGCCCTGTGGTAAAGTGTGGGAGATGTGGGGACACCCAGCACTCCACGGAGGATTGTACCTCGATTCGGTGCAATCTCTGTGGAGGGCTGGGGCATGCATTCCGGAATTGCCCTCGGGCGTCCCATAATGAGTGGGACATGTGGAGGAAGGGGTATGGCGGGGTGGTAGGGGAAGAGGAGGGGGCAGGGCATGGGGTGTTGGGCAGGGAGGTGCTGGTAGGAGAAGGGGAGGGGAGGCAGGAAGGAGCGTCTGGGGAGGAGCAGGAGGGGGATTGGGTGCGAGTTCCACAGAGGAGGAGGAAGTCTAGAAAGGGGGGGACACGGGCGGTAGGCGGGGAGGTGCCGCAGCAGGGGGCGAGGGGGGGAAATAGATATCAGGTGTTAGGAGAGGAGGATGGGGGGGCTGAGGGTGAGGAGGGCGAACAGATGGAGGGGACGAGGGTGGAGTTGATGGAGGAGGGAGCAGAGGCAGGGGGGATAGCAGAAGGCAAAAGGAAATATGAAGAGGTTCAGGTGGGAAGTACAGGGAGTCGGAAGAAGGGAGGGGAGGTTCAGGGCAGTAGGGAAGAGGGAGGGGGGAGAGAGGAGGCAGGGGGAGGGGAGGGTGGAAGGGATGGGAGAGGGAAGGGGAGTAAGAGGAAGGCCGAGGGGGTTGTGCAGGGGGCGTGGGCCCAAGTGTATGAGTGGGGGGACAGAGTGGAATTGGAGGAGGTTTTGGAGGACAGGGAGGACCTAGAGGAGGAGTTAAGGGGTGAGGTTGGGGGAAGGGGGAAAGGGAGGGTGAGGGGTAATGAAGTGGGATTGGATAGCACAAAGAAGAAGAAAGGAAGGAAGAAAGGGGGAGGGGAGGTACAGGTGGGACTGGTGGGGGGGGAAGGGGATTGGGTGGGGGAGGACGATGGCCGCACGGAAGAGGACCTGTCTCAGGGTGTGAAGGGGGAACATCAGGAGGTTCGGGTACAGAGTATAGGAGGTGTTGAGCAGCTCGGTTACTCTCCATGAGAATGGCGGGACTTGTATTAACATTTGCTACCCTTAATGTGGCCAGTATCTCCTCCCCAAAGGCGCAATGCTTGGCGTATGACAGGTTTGCGCGGGTCCGGGCGGATTGTTTCCTGATACAGGAAACCCGGCTGACGTCTCTGGAAAAGATCAGGCGGGCGAGACGGGCCTGGAGGTGGGGACCCTCAGTGTGGGGGTTGGCGGGGGACAGGTATGGGGGAGTGGGAATTTTATTTAAGACGCACCAGGTGAATATCCAGAGGGTGGTGGAGTTGGGGGTGGGGAGATGTCTAGTGGTAGATGTGATTTGGGAGGGAAGAGCGTTGAGGGTGGTCAACGTGTACGGGCCCCAGAGTAAGAGGGAAAGGGTACTCCTTTTTGGGAAAATTCGGCCCTACCTGTACACCTCACGCCAGGTAGTCTGGGGTGGGGATTTCAACACTATATTGAGGAAAATGGATAGTGGGGGACGGTCAATGCAGGTGAGCTATGATGGGGTGAGACTGGCGAGGATTATGCGGGAGGCGGGGTTGGTTGACGCACATGTGGAGTTTTATGAGGGGCAGGAGGGGTTCACATTCTTTAGAGGACAGTGCAAGAGCAGAATAGATCGCTTCTTGGTGAGGAAAGGGGTTGGTCTGGGGGGCCCAAAGATTGTGGATGTGGACTTTTCGGACCACCATATGGTTCTCCTTCAGGTGGGGGGAGCGGGAGCACAGAGGCCAGGGAGAGGGTTGTGCAGGCTGAACTTAAAGTGGTTAGGTAACAGGCAGGTGCGGGAGGAATTTCTTGGGTTTTTGGACGACCAGGTTACAATACAAGGAGCATTTTCATCGATTGGTGGGTGGTGGGACACGGTGAAAAGACGCACACGGGGGGTTTTTTTGAGGCAGGCGAGAAGGGAGGGTAGGGAAAGGACGAAGCTGGGTCTGGCGGTGAAACAGAAGAGGGATAGATTAATTTCTCAGGGGGGGAGTGAGGTGGAAATAAGGGAACTCCAAGAGCTCCTGGAAAAGGTGCAGTACAATCGTTACACCTCATTGGTGTATGAACGAGATTTCGGGAAGATGGTTAGCCCGGATCCCTTCGCCTGTTGTAGGGAGAGGAGGGACCATAGGGTGGTTGAGGGAGTGCGCGACACACGAGGGATCCTTCAGGATTCCAAGGAGGGGATTTTAGGTGTAGTAGGGGATTACTTTGAAGCATTCCTCTCGGCCCAGCAGATAGATAAAGAGCAGATGGAGAGCTATGTGGAAGGGACCCCATGGATAGGGGATTGGGGACCCCAGCTCCAGGGCCTTTTGCAACCATGGACTGTGCAGGAGGTGGAAGAAGCCATTGAGGCACTCCACAAGAAGACCTCGCCGGGGCCGGACGGGCTGCCGACCGAGTTTTATCAGGCCTTTAAGGCGCAACTGGGGCCGATCTTGTTGAAGGTATGGGAGGCAGCTCGTTCGGAGGGTTCCCTCCCCAGGTCCCTGACAGAAGCAGCTCTGATTTTGTTGAGCAAAGGGAAGGACTCGTCGCTGCTGGCCAATTGGCGGCCGATAGCGCTGCTCAACACCGATCGGAAGATTTTCGCAAGAATGCTTTTTCAAAGGATGAGGCAGGTGTCTGCGGGATTGTTAGCGGCCTCCCAAGCATGCGGGGTTAAGGGCAGAGGGGTCCTGGAAGCAGCAGCATGGGTACGAGAGGGAGTTGAACACAGTAGGGAGGGTGTGAATGGTCGGTTGGTGG